>NC_141694.1:128154308-128372618 GCF_964263255.1 Lissotriton vulgaris | reverse complement strand
AATTATCCGGCAAGAAACAGCAAATTACGCAGCATTATGCAGCACATTTTTTGATAGTATTATTACTTCAATATTTAGTCATTTTTAAAACTTGTTAACACTGTCTGGGAATTAGTTGTACCTCATTAATACCAGTTTAACACCAAAATATATAATATCAATAAGCTAGTGAAAGAGGACCGGTCAACCTTTGCAAAAGGTCTTCCACAGCCCGCCAAGCTAGAAAACATATTTTTTTTAGGGGGGGGGGGAGTGTAAAATCTGCAGATTATGCAGCAGATGATGGAATATGTTGTATATGGTGCAAATATACAATTATGCGAAAATCATAGCATCTTGCACCCCTGTATATTGACCAGGTAGCTGGTACAGTGATCGCTGATTTGAGCAACCTCAGTCTGAGGCCAGCACCCCACCAGATGAACATGTGACATCACTGCCTGTGCTCGGTGTCCGGTGCCAATGGAGGCATTCTTGGCCTCTTGGTGAAACCGAAGCTTAATTAGTGGGTTTTGACAATGAAGGTTATAGAACGTACAGTTGTAAAGGCCATTAAGGAACAGTACAGCGCATACCACAGGAAACCTAAGGAGCTGATCAGATAGAGGAGTGTCTGGAACCTGCTTTGAAGCCACCAGGACTCCAGGCACCTGTAAACAGAAGCCATTCCCAAACAGTTATTGGGCAGATTGCATCAGCTGTCAGCCGGCCAGCACTCCACCCCCGCTCAGAGTGAGTTCACGGGAGCAGGTCAACTGGGGTAGAACAGAAACCACTGGGGGAGCTATTGGAGGCCAAGCACACATCAGCCAGATATGCTGAGCACATTTAGTAACAACATTTTATATCTATAGATACAGCCCATTTGTGGCCAGTGAATTACCATTTCTCTAGACTGATCAGCTTAAAAAAGAAGTAAAAAAGTTTCCTTTTTGATGAGGTTTAGTGCCAAATGCTCTGCACTTGCTCACAGCTGGCTTCAGTTTCTCTGCTTGCGCCGGGACGCTTCTTGGGCAGCAGCTGTGCTCTATATAAATGTAATTGATTGATGAGATGTAGCGCTTCTGTCTCTATCGATCAATCAGGAGTTTTTAGAGTGCACTACTCACCCGTTAGAGTCTCAAGACGCTGGGGGCAGTGTTCAGGGCGTTGCCGTAGTCGTCTGCTGGTGATGAGGGCGTGAGTGACCGTTTTCATGTAGTTGGAGAGTATACTTTTGAATGTTTTCCGTAGTATGCTGCGGATGTTAAAGCATGCGGAGGAGACGGCACTTATCTAGAGATTCACAGTGAGCGATGAGTCCAGTATGATGCTGAGGTTGTGTGCCTGGTCTGTCCGTGTGGGTGGGTTTCCGAGAGCAGGCCACCAGTTGTCATCCCATGCGGAGAGGGTGGAGCTGAGGATGAAGACTTTAGTTTTCTCCGAGTTGAGTTTCAGGCAGCTGTTCTTCATCCAGGTTGCAACGGCTTCCATCCCCTCTTTGAAGTTGTGCCTAGTGATGGCGGGTTCCTTGGAGACGGAGAGGATGAGTTGCATATCATCAGCATAGGAGACGATGTTGAGCCTATGGTTTCTGTCGATGGTTGCGAGGGGGGCCATGTTGACGTTGAAGAGGGTGGGGCTGAGGGAGGATCCTTGGGATACTAAGCATCTGTTCTCTGTTGCTTCTGAGTGGAAGGGCAGGAGTCTTATTCTCTGTGTTCTGCCCATGAGGAATGCAGTCAAGGGCCTTTCCTTGGATGGCGGCATCGTGGAGTCTGTTGGCTAGAGTGTGGTGGAAGATGGTGTCGAAGACTGCTGATAGGTCTAGGAGGATGAGGGCTGCCATTTAGCCTTGGTCGAGGAGGATGCGGATGTTGTCTGTGGCCTCGAGGAGGGCGGTCTCGGTGCTGTGGTTGCTGTGGAATCCAGATTGGGAGGTGTCCTGGATGTTGTTGGTTTCAATGAAGTAGACTAGCTAGCTGTGTGTTGATGGCCTTTTCGATGACCTTGGCTCCAGAGTGGATGCTCTTCATGGTCTTTAGGGTGTCTTCTGTTGGGAGTAGGGTCCAAGTAAGTACGGTCTGTTGGTTGGTGTTACTGGGGGTGGGGGTTGAGAAGGTGCAGAGGTCTTGGTCATCGAAGTTGTCGTAGAGCGATTTGACCTTGAGGTGAAAGAAGGAGCTGAGTCTGTTGCAGAGGGCTTTGAAGGGAGGGACGACTGTTGTTTCGCAGTTAGATTTGGCAAATTCCTGTATGTTGAAGAAGTTCCTTGGAGTTATGGGTGTTGGAGAGGATTCTGTCTTGGAGGAAGTTCTTCTTTGTGGATTTGATGAGTTGGTGGTGTGCCATGGTGGCTTTTTTGTAGGCATTGTGCAGCCCACATAGAAGTAGCAAATCGTAATTATTTAATTATTGTTTATTTGCAGGAAGGGATACCTTTCTACACATGAACAATCATTAATGGCATTTTGCTGTTTGTATGTGTGCTGCAGAGTGCAGCACACATAGAAAAAGCAAAAACGAGGAGAAATTAAAGCATTTCTCCTCGTGCACCTTTCTAACCCCTGCTCCAGCATGGCGTTAGTTTTTGGCGCTGGTACAGATTTACACCACCTTGTAAATCTGGGGCAGCATAAAAAAGCAATGGGTGTTGCACTGGAACACCCACAGCAACACCCATTGCACGCCCCTTTCACGCAGATACCTGTGTGAAAGGGTAGCATATTTACAAAGTGGCGTTAAGCCACAAAAAGTGGCTAAATGCAACTTTGTAAATATGGTGCAGGGCATGCCGACATCGGAGCACCCAAAAAAGTGATGCTCCGGTGGCTCTAGGGGCTTGTACATAATTCATCCTAGTGAATTTGGGAAATCGCTGTTTAAAACCAGTCAACTCGCTTGTACGACACTACAGCCCATATTTAATAAAGCTATTGTTTTTTTTAATAGTGTTGTGTCACATGTAACACCAGTAAATTTGGGCCTAGTGTTTCCCGTTCTAAGTTTTTACTTGATAACCTAAAGCTTAATGGATTGCTCCCATTGAATTAATGGGCCTAATTTACTGGCATAAAGGGGAGTTGAAGCATTTCTATAAGATAATTCCCTGATTATATGCAGATGCTCAAAGTGTAATATGCTATTTATTACTAATATTGACAGAAGGGAGGGTCCCTGACACAAGAGAGGTGGAGGTGAAGCCTTGATTGAATCAAGGTGCAAATGGGGTGCTTTTGAGTCCAGGGATGAACACATGAAATGAACTGATCTGCAGAGATGTCTGGGGGAAGGAGTTCCAGGGGTGGAATCCTAGTTGGATAAAGGACCAGGATACTGAGGGGTGATATTGTGGTTTAACTGGCATAAGAAGGAACTGACTAGCAGGTCATAGGTTTCATGTAGATATTTATCGTATTTCTGAAATAGGGTTGAGAATTTGGGAGGGGGGCCAACTCAATAAACCCACTCTGGTTAGCTCAGGGCACAGTTGTGAGAGAATCTCTACTCAACCCCTGCTAGCTATGGCATAAGCAAGCGGCAATGCACAGAGAAGTACATGCTTAGTTGAAGCAGTAATGACAATTTTAAATTAAAGAACAAAACACCATAAAATTCCCAAGCCAATCTGGCAAAATAGAGGGAAATATAAAGAGCAATAGGACATCAAGATCATCGAAGTAGGATAAGGGGAGAGGCAGAGGAGGATTTTTTTAAGTTTTAAGGCAAAAAAGTGCCTAGAAAAAGTCACGCACTTTGAAAGAACAACAGTTCTCAGTGGACCAGGCCCTAAGTGGAATGTCAGGTGGACCACAATGGAGCAGAGTTTGTATACTTCAAGCAGGTTGTCCTGGTAAAAGGTTTTACCTTTAGACTTAGTCTGCAACTGCTGAGAAATGTTCAGGTCAGTTCGGAGGTCAGCCCGGGACCAGGGTTCAATTCCCGGCTTGGCGGGGTCTTGAGTCCTAAAATGTCCATGGACTCGACAATTCTCGCTCTGGTGCCTACTCGATTCACGGGTTCACACTCTGCGACTCTGGGCAAAAGCTTGCTTAATCTCCACAACGGCCCCTCGCGGCGGGATTCCTGGCTTTCACCTTGCGGATACCCTGCCAGGGTTATCTCACAGGGGAATACCAGGACGAGTTCCCTAAGCAAGCGATTAGAGACCGGTTGGTGATTTGCGCTATATAAATTCCTGTACATTTACATTTACATTCTGCAGCCCCTAGCTCATGGGGGCAGGTTTCCAGACAGCTCTTCTGGAGGATCTAGTTCTTTTTAGTCAGCTGGGCTTCATGGAGCTCGGATCCCTTCTGCCTTTTGTGTCTTTGAAACAGGCAAACACTTGACTCTTGAAGAGCAGTTCCAGTCCCTGGGAGCCAGTAGGGTTCAGGGGTCTTCCAACCCTTGTGTGAGTCTTCGTCTTCCACCAGTAGCTAGGATTCTTCTTCCAGCAGGGCTTTCTTCTTCAGATGGAGTCTTCCCAGGCCCAGGAATGTTCTGGAGGTTGTAGTGGAGGTACCAGATTTATCTTGTGCACTAGCCAGTGACTACAGGGATTCTACTGCCCGATTCTAACACTTTTCCTGCAGCTCCCCACCTCCTTTCACAGCACTTCCTCTTTGCCTTGCAATAAAATTGCCCAGGATCCCCTATTTGAATATGATGGGGCCAGTTGTCTCGCAGAAACATGTAGACTAGGGCGGAGCTAGCCGAAGAGCGAGAAGGCCGCTTGTTAAGCGAGCTCCTCGCAAACGCCCGAATATCCTGCAAAACCATTCTTTCTTACGACTCAAACAACCTGCAACGCAAGAGAATCAGGGGTGACGGCAGCGGGCCGGGTGAGGCGACACCAAGAACTCATGTAAACAATTCTGTACCCCGGAACGGCGAGCGGCCACTTGATGCCTAGGCAGTGAAAGTGAAAGCGGATCCATGGGACGTGGTGAAGGGCCGGGCCGGGACGTAAGGCATGCAGCGTGGCTGGGTGTGCTGAGTGGGCCCGCCGCGATTGTGCCTCGGGGACCTCGAGAGCTGGATAGAGGCCGCAACTGCAGACAACAGGATACAACATCCCTCGTATGCGGATGCCAGTGCGGTGTGCTGTGGAGGGCACCTGCGATACACCACGAGTGACCCAGCAGTGACTTGTCCGGTGCGGACTAAGACCGCGACTGGAGTCTGGTCGCTTGATCCTTTCAACCCTCGCTGCAGCGAGGCCGTGGCCCTGGAGTCCAGGTAATGAGGAGGGGGCACACCAGCGGACGCTCTGCGCGATTCATGTGGGCTTATCCTGGGCAGAAGAGCTGCGGCCAATCGAGTGCGCGTGAAGAACTGCGTAATAGATGCGGGGCGTCTGAGGTGCTTGGGCCTCTTCTGTGGACACAGAGATAGCGTGGAGCCTTGCTGGGACTCTGGATCGGCTGGGCACCACTACGTGACCCATGAGGCGGCGACCTCCCCATGTGAGAGGCCAACTCATGGCACAGACATGTACAGTCTGGTGAGGCCTGGAAGCAGCTGGTGAGGCCTACCGGGCGTGCATCTCATTACTTGCTTTGGCGCCAATAGATAAGTTGACTGCTCCCCCTGCATCTCCATGCCTCGGGCACGGCTGCACTGTAGGAGGTAGTGCCTGTTCATTTCGGGATAATTGCACCCATATACTGAAGCAGCGCAGTGTCGCACGGCCGAGGAGAACGTGCGGCCTGGGGGCATCAAGGATCCCTCGTTCTGACACCCCAGCAGTGAATAAAGGCGGACGAGGTCAGTAAATGGCGAGTGTGATACAGCGCAGTCCTTTTGGTTTTTCCCCGGAGTGGCTGTAAGACCAGCACTTGCAACAGAGACTTAGGATCATTCTAACACAGCACCAAGGGGACGCAGGTGTAGTTGCGTCTGTAGGGTGGTTGCCCTCTGGAGTACTGAACTTGCTGGAGCGATCTTGCCCACGACGCTGGCTATCCAGAGGTGCTGTAGTGGTCACATCTGCGAGTCGGTAAACTCTACCATTGCACCATGGGGAAGACGGATCACACCCAACCAAAACAAAACTTTGACCAGGCTAAGAAACAACAAGAACAAAGCACTGAGGACCAATCTACGTCACAATCTATGACGGGAGCAACAGGTGGAATGACAAATGATAACATACACTCCATGTTTACTACAATCCAAGCCGCACTGTCCAATATCGATGGGAAGATTGACTCCTTGACGTACAGGGTGAACAGATTGTCCGAAAGACTCGATAAACACACAGAAAGGATAGACATGGCGAAGCGAAGAATATCCGAAGCAGAGGATGGTCAGGTATAGTTGGACGCGAAACAGACAAAGATGGAGAGACAACTGGCGGCAATGACAGCAAAGACGGAAGATTTAGAAGCCCGGTCTCGCAGAAGCAACATCCGCCTAATGGGAATTTCGGAAACGACAAACACGGGCCCAATGGAACACTATTTGAAAAGCTGTTAATTTCCATGTTGGAACGGGCACCTTCTCGGATGTCTTTATTGTCGAAAGGGCCCATAGATCGTTAGCGCCGAAGCCACCTACGGGTCCAGACCGAGACCGATTATTGCCGAAATACTGAACTACAGGGACCGGGACCGGGTGCTTCGAAAAGCCAGAGAAATGGGAAAATTATCCCATAAAGGTATGGACATATCCCTATATCCAGACTTCACGTCTCCGGTGCAAGAAGCAGGGAAGAAATTCACTACAGCAAAACTGAAACTGAGGGAACTGAATATTCCATACGCCATGCTATACCCGGCCAGACTCAAAATCACTGTCGACAGTAAGACACGGATCTTTGCTGAACCATCGGAAGTAATGACGTTTCTACAGCAAAAAAGCCAGTTGGGCACGCGGAGGAGATCGCCGAGAGGAGAACACGGGGAGCAATCCACAAAGTACGATGTTAAATGAACTGAGTTTCATGGACACATGTTGGACACTGCTGTGACCTGCCCACACTCTATGGAGAGTGCCTCCTTCCGAGAAGCGCTGGACAATCAAGACTCGAATACTGGAAGTTCCTAGATAGGCTACTTCAGATAAGTTGACAGTTAATATGTATAGCTTGTAAATTTACTGTGGAACCACATCTGGTGAGTGCATTGTGCAGGCTGGGCCCGCGCCTGTTATTGGGTGAGTGGTTCTCATATGCCCTTGAACAGTACTGTTATTAAGTGTTGAAGTTGTAACATGCATTGAAGGGCGTTGTCCCATGTGGCTTAGGCTGCAAGCTACGGGAGGGCAGCTCTGACCCCTACGTGTGTACCACACCGACTCTTGTATTTCTCTCTGTTTTTTCATTTTGTGCGGAGGGGGGGTAGTATGAAGGGTAAACAGAAAACTCCAACCAGCGGCGTAATGGCAAACAGACTCATGGCAGACACTTTTAAACATCATAGACACATACATTGGACAGATGTTAATGTTAATGTTAAGGGAAATTTATTGAGCGCACTGTCACCATGAGTTTCCTGGCGCTGATAGGACACTGAGGCTGAGCGAGAGGAATTTAGTGGGGGTGTGAAAAGAGCAGAGTTTTTAAAGATTTCCTAAACGATAGGAGAGAACATGAGGTCTTAAGTGAAAGTGGAAGAGAATTCCATAGCTTGGGAGCCAAGTGGGAGAAGCTGCGGCCGCCTAATTTAGTGAGTTTGAAACGGGGGATGACTAGAAGCTGAAGGTGGGTGGACCTAAGGGTGCGGGGAGGACAGTAGGAGGTGATCAGGGACTTCAGGAGGGACCAGTTGAGGCTTTGAAGACCAGGCAGCAGACCTTGAAGGCTATTCTTTCGCTGACTGGTAGCCAATGTAGTTGATGTAATAAAGGTTTGGCCGACTGCCATCTAGGGATTTTGAATGCCAGTCTGGCAGCCTGGTTTTGGATGATCTGTAGCCTAGACAGCAGGGATTTGGAAAGGCCATGGTACAAGGAGTTAGAGAAGTCCAGGCGGGACATTACCAGTGCTATTAGAACTTGTAGCAGGGCTTCGGGAGTCAAGAGGTGGGCAACTTTCCGTATCCTGTGTAGCTGGAACATACAGGAAGATGTTAGAGCACTCACCTGGGCCTTGAGAGGGAGCTCAGAGTCAATAATGACCCCGAGGCTCTTTACACAGCCAGCGGGAGAAGGAGGTGAACCAAGCTCAGTTGGCCAATACTGGGGGCCCCAGTGGGGGGCACTTCTCCCAGGAAGGAGGAGCTCAGTTTTCCCAGGATTGAGCTTTAATTGATTGTGGTTCATCCAGTGCTGAATGTGTATCATGACCGCCCGAAAGTTAGTGACGGCGTCAGCGGAAGTGAGGGGGAAAATAATTTGTAAATCGTCCGCGTAGTTAAACACGGTGACGTCCCACCAACCTAGGGAGTGAATAAGAGGCTGAAGATACAAATTAAAAAGAAGGGGGGACAAAGGAGATCCCTGAGGGACCCCGCAGGATGAAGGAGCACTGGTGGCGCTAAAGGGACCCAAGCTAACTGCTTGAGATCTACCCTCCGCAAAAGATTTGACCCAGGACAAGGCAGGCCCACGGACTCCGGCGGACTCGACACGGTGGAGTAAGATGTTGTGATCCACCGTGTCGAATGCCGCCGATAGATCCAGTAGGACTGATGCCTGGGGGAGTCCTCTGTCGGCATTGCTTCTGAGGTTGTCCAACACAGCCAGAATCACAGCCTCGGTAGAATGGGCTGGTCTAAAGCCGGCCTGGTTTATTTCCAGGAAGTTGGACTCCTCAATGAATTGCGAGAGGCAAGTAGTAACGTGTGCCTCCAAGATTTTAGACAGGAAAGGCAAGAGGGAGATGGGCCGGTAATTGGCGAGGACCGCTGGATCCGCGCCGTTTTTTTTTAGCAAAGGCACCAGTACGGCCTCCTTAAACGATCTAGGGACTGTGCCAGAGTTTAGGGAGGTATTAAGTAAGGGTAGAATACAGTGCGGAAAAGTGTGGCAGATGTCGCGAAGCACTGAAGGAGGGCAACAGTCCCTGGGGGAGCCGGATTTCACTCGGATAGCCAACTTGGCAAGGGAGTCGGAATCAAGTATGGGTAAGCGGGTCAGAGTGGAAGTGTTAGTAGGGAGGGCTGCAGCTGTAGCTGAGGAAGGGGAATGGGGGATGGAATTTTTAATTGCCAAGATCTTATCGATAAAGAGGGTGTTTAAGGCATTACATGACTCTGCGGAGGGGGGCAGGTTCGGGAGTGTCCTGGCGTCCGATGTTAATTCGCCGAGGACCTTAAATATCTCTTTAGATTTGTTAGGGGCTGTTAATATTCTCTCGGAGACGAAAGCAGATTTAGTTGTAGTAATAGCTTTTTTATATTCTTTGCGTGCGATCACGTACGCCTCCCTGTCAGTGCTAAGATAATTACGCCTCCACATGCGCTCCAGTTGGCGCAGCTCGAGGTGTTGTAGTTTCAGAGCTGAGTTGAACCATTTATGGGATTTGCTATGGCGTGAGCGAGGGAAACGGGACAGGGGGGCAAATTGGTCGCTAGCCGTCGTGAGCCAGTGAGTGATATTTGCGTCCACTGTGTTGACGTCTGGAGTGTTACTAGATGGGGGCTGGGTCTCCGCAGGAAAGGAAGGCAGAGGAGTCAAGAGCATTCCATTTCCGAGCGATCCCACCCTCCAGAGGGGGGAGCCTGACCAGGCCCTTTATAGAGATGGAGGACTCGATCAGCGAGTGGTCGGACCAGACGCAAGGGGAGATGATCGGGCGAGAGAGCGATACCCCCTGCGTCCAGATGTGATCCAGAATGTGACCCCCGATGTGAGTAGGGGAGGTGACGTGCTGGGTCAGATTTAGACTGAGGAGTGCCTCAAACAGTTCGGTGGCGTGAGGACCAGCATCGGCATGATTAAACCAATAATTAAAATCGCCGAACATGGCAATACGGGCAGAAGAGGTCATCAGAGCGGCGAGCTGTTCACTAAGGGCAGCAGGAAACAGGGGCATAGGGGTGGGGGGGCGGTATAAGACAATGAGGGTCAGGGCACCAGCTTCCGTTGCCAGGCTGATGACAAGATTCTCAGGCTCAGGGAGGCATAGCGAGGAAGATGCGATGAATGTCAGATCTTTACGTATGATTGCCGCCACCCCACCGCCATGGCGAGCAGTAGGCCGGTTGGCGTTCAGCATGTAGTAATTAGGAGGTAAAGCAGCCAGGATGTCAGGGAGGGAAAGATCAGACAGCCAGGTCTCAGTGAGCAACAGGACATCAGGGTTCTCAGCTGTCAGCAAGAGAAAAATATCGACGTGGTGTTGGGGGAGGGACCGTGTGTTGAGATAGAGTATACGAATACGGGTCTCGGGCGGGGTGGGGGCTGACGGGGAAATCCAGGTAAGTCTGGGAGAAGGCAGATCAGCCGAGATGCCAAGGGACACAAGACGATCCCAGGTTGTGGACAGAAGGGCGCAAGAAGGGTGCTGCAAACCTCTTAGTGTGGCAGAAGAGTAAGTGATGGAGGGGGCAGCATCCCAGGGCCCTGGGCCCGTCTGGCCGCGGACGAGCGCAGACGGGCTGGACTTTGGCGCGACTTCGGCGTGCTGACGGCGTGCCCGCTGCGCCCGTCCGCTGCGCTCCCTGTGAAGGGGCGCCATTTTATAGGGCTGAGGGCGTGAGGGGCCGAGCGCTGGACCGCTCACCTAGTCACCCTCCTCACCCAAGATGGCGGCCAGCTACAAGTCCCGGCAGGAATTTAATCTCCTGCAGGGGATGAGTAGTGGTGAAAGGAGAGCAGAGGCGGCGCTAATAATGCCCAGCGCGCATTAAGGACAGTACCTGCACAACAAAAAAGTTATTTCCGAACACAAGAATTAAAATATTAATAAAATGCGCGGGATGCGCAGAACAAGTCAGGCGAGTGGCTAAAATCCCACAAAGCAGCTCGGGTGAGCCACGAGCATCCAAGATGATGGAGAATTGACAGATGACTGACACCTTGAAACAACGTAGACCATTAGCGCTCCTCTCCTGGAACGTTAGAGGTAAGGGTGGGCGGGCGGCTACGCTCTGTGCACGGAGTGTGCGTAGTGCCGGCTTCTACGCATTTTGCGTAGCAGGCGTAGAATCCGGCACTACGCACGCTCCGCAGACGGAGCGTAGCTGGCCGCCACCCGCCTCCCTCCCGCCCTCCCTAAATACTTGAAATTACATCTGTAAATGAATTAACCTTGCCCGCCGCTGCCCGCCGCATCCCCGGGGCTCGCTCTCTTCGTCGCTTCCGTCTTGGGTAATATTGCGCATGCGCGGGCGGCCGCGCATGCGCATTTCTCACGAGAAATGTGCATGCGCGGCCGCCCGCGCATGCGCATTATTACCCAAGACGGAAGCGACGAAGAGAGGGTGCCGAGGAGACGCGGCGGGCAGCGGCGGGCAAGGTAAGTGCCTTTTAATTCTTTTACAGATGTAATTTAAAGTATTTAGGGAGGGCGGGAGGGAGGCCTGTGGTGCGTAGTGGGGCTACGCGGAGTGCGGAGGTGGGCGTAGTTTCTCGCCCACTTCACGTAGCTCCGCGAAGCCTCACTACGCCCACTACGCCCAGGGTTAGTTAGAGGGCTGCACAACCCACAGTAAATTCGTTAGGTTCTAGCAGACTTAGACAGGCACAAGATAGATGTGGCTTGCCTGCAGGATACACACCTCACTGAACCCAGAGAGAAACAAATAGGAGCAAAGTGGGCCTTGTTGAGGCTGGCTTTGTACTACTCCTCATACGCTAGGGGCGTCCTGATATGGGTGAAGCGTACCGTACCCTTCACGACCAGGGGCGCTATGCGATATTGCAGGGATGCATCGAGGGCACGGTGCTAACGATTGTAAATGTGTATGGCCCGAATAACGACGATCCCTCTTTTTATGCTCAATTTTGGGCGCAATTAAACGTTCTCCAACCCGGCACTATCCTCTGGGGCGGAGATTTTAAAACTTGCCTAGACCCCACATTGGACAGATCAACTCAACTTGATAGATATGGTAAGCATTTGGCCAAAGTTATAAGGGAAGGGATGGCAGACTGGGACATAGTGGACATATGGAGACAAAGACATCCGGAAAGGAGAGAAGGCACGTGCTTCTCATCAACACACCTCACTTGGTCCAGACTTGACTACTGGTTGGTAACACAAGATGTAAGCACGTGGACAATTGAAGTGGTACACTTACCCAAGACACTATCCGATCATGCTCCAGTTCGAATCCACTTAGAAATCCTGACACATACCCCGAGACAGTTCACATGGAGACTAAGACAGACGGCGTTACAAGACTAGGTATTCCGGGAGGAGCTCCGCCAGGCAATACTTCATTTTTTTAAACAAAATGCTGGTTCGGTCCAGAGTACAAGGACCCTCTGGGAGGCTTTCAAAGTCACCATACGGGGACACTGTATAAGTAACATGCTGGCAAACTAAGAGACATACAGGGACAGCTGGAAAGAATTGAGGCTGACATTAGAAGATTGGAGTGCGAATTTGCTGAAACCCAAAGTGACATGATACTGGCTGAAATTAGAAAACAAATTGACAAATATAACCAATTTGCAGATGATGAGGTAAAATACATATTGTGCACATGCACAGCTAGGAACTATGGAGAAGGGGGTAGACCTGGTAAAGCACTGTCATATAAAATCAGAACCCCTCACACCACGGCGTACATTACGCAGATTCAGGATGACCAGCACAAAACGGTATATGACACCCCAGTCATACTGGAATGCTTTGCCAAATATTACACTCAGTTGTATACTGCTCAGGCGGCGTCCTCCACATCAGACATAAGAGACTATCTAGATGACATAGCGATGGCGTGGTTGTCAGACACCCACCGAACGTACTTCTGTCGCCCTGTCTCCAAGGATGAAATAATAGATGCCTTCAACTCCCTCCCCAATAATAAAGCTCCGGGGCTTGATGGACTCCCGGGAGAGTTCTACAAGGAATTCCGAGATATACTGATCCCACACTTCGCAGAAATTCTTGAAGAAGCTAATGAAGAAGGTGCACTACCAAACACACTAATCGAGGCACTCCTGATAGCACTCCCGAAACCGGGTAAGGACCCATCTGAGTGCAAATCATACAGGCCCTTGCCCCTGATAAATATAGATGCTAAGGTCTTAGCTAAAATAATTGCGAATAGAATACAACCACTTCTTTGCAATCTGGTGCTTCCGTGCCAGGCAGGCTTCATACCAACACGGTCTACCACTCGCAACATACGCACCATTTTCTTACTCTACCACAAGTGAGACCCAGATGTGCCAGCAGCATCTCTTAGATGCCGCCAAGGCATTCGTCTCTGTGGAGTGGGACTTTATGTTTGTCACCCTTCGCAAGATGGGATTTCCTGAACCCTTTTTAAAGTGGATTTCCCAATTGTATGCAGCACCCAAGGCGAGGGTCAGGATAAATGGCTACACATCTAACCCCATAGAGATTACACGAGGCACTAGGCAGGGCTGCCTACTGTCACCAATGCTTTTTGCTATAATCCCAGTGCCGCTGGCCTGTAAAATAGGCCAGAAACACTCCAGCACGGCCCTACAATTCGACCTCCAGTCACTTGGAATAGCTTTGCACGCTGATGACATGGTTCTCTACACCACACATTCGGCTAGGAATCTAAACCCGCTCATTAGAGAATATGTTAGATATGAAAAATATGCTGGCCTTCGAATAAAGTGGGATAAATCTGTTGTGATACCACTCACCGCGGACCCGCTGGAACCTGATCTGTAATTCCATTTGAAGTGGCGAACAGATCCAGTTAAATACCTAGGGGTCTGGATTCATAGGGACCCAGAGCTAGTCATCGGGGAGAACTATGGAAAGGCAATGGCGAGACTGGAGGAACAGGTAGACAGATGGATAAAAATGCCCTTCTCAATGGCGGATAGAATAGCCCTTCAGAAAATGATAGGATTGCCTAGGTTCCTGTATCTGTTCTGGAATATACCAATATGGCTAAACAAGGCCTTTTTCGACAGACTACGCTCTCTCCTGCAGAGGCTGACATGGGCTGGTAGACAGACTAGGACCAGTTGGAAAGTACTTACATAACCATATCACTTGGGTGGTTTTGGGGCACCAGATTTCCATTTATACTTCCTTTGTGCACAAGCACAACATGCACACTATTGGACGAAACCCCACGCATACATACCTCACATCACAATGGAAAAAGATAGCATTTCTCCCATGCCACTGATGGCATTGTTAGCTGACCCAATTCGATATACGCAAAGTGACAAGTTACCACAGCCAAGTGTACCTCTAGAGCATGGCATGCGCTGGCACATAGAGCACACAAATTACCGGTATACGCATGAGAGCTGCCCATGGCGAGACACCCCAAACTCACTGTAACTCAAGAAAAGAACATGCAAACGTTGCTTACGGAGATGGGGCTAACCTCTATGGGACAAAAATTTCCCCATAATCCATTCATTAATTGGACGGACCCCTCCCTATGTGCACACCAACTCCGCCTTGAAGAAATTTGCGTATTTAAGACTATGCACGGCAATCAGATCATTATACACTACTGTTAGACCCGTCTGCTTCTGAGAGTCCCCTCACCACTATGATTTCTTTTGTTCCCCAGTACCTCCCAAAATTTGTCGCTTTTCTTTGTCTACCAGGACTTTTGTGTGCTGTTTCATGGAGCTAGATGTTCCTTGACGCCCAGTTGTTCACAAGGTTTTTGGCACCTATTTACAAGGCACCTGGCGAAACCTGTGACAATATAGACTGGGATTGGCAACCTGTATGAATGGCCTCAAAATGGTGGCCATCCTTTTTCCTCATGTGAGTGACTCCCCTTGGAGCCTCCATGAACCTTGACCTTTGAAGGTTTTGGCGCCCTTTTCCTTGGCGCGCATTCCTGACAGGAATTTCTTTATTTTCCTCAGGTACACAAAATGGCTGCTCTAGAACCCCAGTATGGTGGCTGTTAGGGTCCCAAAGACATCTTAGAAGTGCCATGTCATTGGCCTAGCCCAAAGAAGGTTCTAGAACCTACTGGTGCGAGCCAGCACCTCAGGGCACTGGCTATATAAGGTCCAGTCCCTGGCGGCCATTTTGGGATGACCAGAAGACTAGATGTAAATGTGTAAATGTAAATGTGTTGTATTTGTATAGCGCGAACAGTAACCCGTAAGCATCCCGGCGCTTGTACTCCTACCACAAGGGAACCCCTCCTGGCTTTTCCTTGTGAGGTGTCCACTCCTGGGCATCCCATGGTGAAACCAGGCATCCCTTGTGTATCGGGGGCCATTGTGGAGACTAAGCAAGCTATTGCCCAGAGTTGCAGCGTGGGGCCCATGCTTAGATTCGGCACTGAGGCGAGAATATCCGGTCAGAGGAATTTAAGCCCGATCCCGCCGAGGCGGGAATCGAACCCTGGTCCCTGACCAGCGCTCTGCATCAAGGTCTGCCGCTCTAACCATTCAGCCACACTTCTCCACTAGAAGATAGGATAATGATGTTCCAGATCTAGGTGAAGAAGGAGATTCCAGACTTGACACCAGATTGACACCTGCCTTGTTGACCCCTGAGGCGGCTGGTAGCGCGGGCAGTAGAGCAGCAAGGGTCACTGGCGTGGATCCTGACTGGCGTTCCAGCCAGCTGTGTGTGCGGTGACCCCGCGCCTACAGCGCCTGCCCAGCGAGTGCCTCATTCCCCCCAAGAGACTGTGGCCGTTTTCGTGTCCCTCCCCGCCCCCCCCCCGGTGGTGAATCACGACAGACTCGGGTCGCGAGGCGAGAGCAAGTTTGCCGCGACCGCGAGCGTCTTCTGTGCCCCTTTGTGACAGGCGCCTCCAGCGAGGAGCTCGGACGTCTCCGAGCCCCACCGGCGTAGAGTGCTTCCTGCGCAGACTGAGGTGAGGTGGTGTGCCGGGGCGGGGAAAGGCCGGCCTTCGTTGGGCGGGACTACTGTCTCTGCCCCTCCCCAGTGAATCGGCGGCTGTAGCTGTGGGCGGGAACGATCCCTGTATGAGGAAGTCGGAGGAAGGTCCATGGAGACCCTGAGAACCGGTTGCTGGCGTGAGAAGTGCTGAGCCCTGACTGAATCGCTTTCCGATTGCAGCCGATGTGAGGTGGGCCCGTTTCTTCAGGTGGGAAGCAGTGATATAAAGGAACTGTGAACCGGCATTTATCTGACTGAGCGCGAAGATTGTGTGACCTCTTCGGCAGCCCCGTTCGTCAGTCTAAAGACTTTGAACTGGTGCCGCCTGAGTGCTAGCAGTGGTAAAGCCCATAGGCGCGCTTAGACCCCACCGGCAAACAGAGATCTCAACCCGGTGGCAGCCGAGTGTAAATGAAGTGTTCACTGTCTTTCCTTGCCTTTTAGATACACGCTCATAACCCCCGTGTGATTCTTAAAGAGTCCCAACACTCCTTTTGTGCCCAGAAAAGCCTGTATACATTATCGGTGAAATCGTCATAAACTGTAAGAGTTATCTTTCCAACCTGAAACGTATTGTAAATGTAATGTTCCTGAAGTATTTATTTGGTGGCAGCGATACCATAATGAACATGTGGTTGTTTATTTAAATGAACCAGTATTTATTCTGCTAATCAGAAAGTGATATTTATTCTATTTATTGAAGATATTTATTCCCGATATTTATTCTATTTATTGATGATATTTATTCCTGATATTTATTCTATTTATTGATGATATGTATTCCTGAGCTTATTTATTGTATTTATTCCAAAATCGAAACCCAGCAAATTGTAGCCAAAAGAAATGTATTTGTGCTTTCCTAATTGATCCCTATTCACAACAGAGAATTTCTATATAAAGGAATCGTATTTTTCTACAGCAGTGGTGTGGTGCCCTTCTTTTTGGTGGTTGTACAAGGAGATATTATCGGGTCAAAGCCGGCTTAACACGATAGCCTTCACTTGCCTTGACACTTGAGCCAAGCTACCCCCTTTGTGCTGGGCTTGCCCATCGCAGGTCCAACATAAAATTGGTGCTCAGCGGGTGGGATTACGAGCCGTGCTTGTTTTGGACCCCATAATAATTCAGTGTGAGCCACAGGTACACACCCGGAGTTTTCTCCCAGCGGCCCTCCAATTCAATATTTTGCTTTTTCCAAATTCTCTTCTGGAGGTGGGTGGAGGTGACCCTCAGAGTTCCTATCCTTGTAACCTACTTCGAGGTGGTTGTCCACACTTTTCACTGACAAGATGGAATTCGATATGTCAGAGCTGGAGACCTATACTGTGGCGCAGCTCAAGGAGTTCTGTCAGGAAAGGGGAGTGTTCGTTAGGCAAGGGGCCAAAAGAGAGGTGCTCCGTATTAGTCTGCGAGCCTGGGTGGAAGCGCATCCGGAGGGAACGGTAGAGGAGGAGGAGTCAGACAGGGGTACTGTCGTTGAGAGGACTGCGGAATGTCCCCTGGGGGTGGGTGAGATGATAATCAGCCCCAAGGTAGCCTCACGGGAGGGCAGCAGTGCATCAACAGGAGGGTTGTCGGAGACCGAGTTAGCTGACAGAAGAGAGGAAAGACAATTGAGGTGGGAGTTAGCCAAGCTGGAGATGGAAGGGAAGAGGATGGAACACGAGCTCAAGCTACGAGAGCTCGACCTCAGGGCCCATAACATCACTCCGGAGGGTGTCGAGTCTAAGGAATTTGCCAGGGAGCTCAGGCCTCACTTACCCCAGGACGTGGTCCCCAGTTATACCGCTGGAGATGACATAGCTAAGTGGCTGGCAGCCTATGAGGTCTCCTTAAGAGCCCATGGGATCCATGAGAAGCATTGGGGTGGTGGATTGTATCGCTACATGCCTCCGACAGGTAGGGATGCCCTGTTGGCCCTAGACCGGGAGGATCAGGTAGACTACCCCGCCATGAAGGTGGCGCTCATCAGGAAGTTTGGGTTGACCCCAGAGAAATACCGGCAGAGGTTTAGGGGCAGCCACAAACTGAGCTCACAGAATTGGGTTGACTTCCTGGATTATGCCAAGAAAGCCCTGGATGGGTGGATCCAAGGTAGTGAGGTGGAAGACTATCGAGGGTTGTACAATCTCATACTCAAGGAACATCTACTCGAGAAATGTCTTCCCGAGCTGAGGCAGCACCTGGTAGACAGCAAACTTACTTGCCCCTGTAAGCTTGCTGAGGAGGCGGACATTTGGGTAAGTACCCGAGTGACCATGAAGGGGACGGGAGGAGATTCTCAGAAGTCCGGACAGGGCGCTCCCCAGAAGAAAGAGGGGGGAGATACTACGAAACAGGAGTTCTCCAAAGGCCCCCAAAATAACTTTAAGGGGAAAAGTTTCTTCTCCAACTATAAGGCTAGCCCGCAAAAGAACCCTAATCCTGGCCAGAGTCAGCAGCCAAGGGTTGTCCATTGCTTTGAGTGCGGTGGTGTTGGACATTATAAGGGAGACGCGAAATGCCCAAAGAGACCACCCCCTCCCACTGGAGGAAAGGCCCCGGGAGTTGCTAGTGTAGCGCTCGGGGAGGAGATGCCCTTAGTTAAGGGGAGGGAGTGGGCGGGTGTCACCTTAGTGTCCCTGGGTGATCGGGAGATGGTTCCAAAGATCCAGGTGCCCTAAAATACTACCAAGTATGGGCAATGGGTCACCATCAATGGCCATAGAGGGGAAGCTCTGAGAGATACAGGAGCCAGTATGACTATAGTCAGGAGTCATCTGGTGTCCTCAGAGCAGGTGATTCCAGGCGTACTTCATCCAGCCGCGATGGGTGACGGCAGAATGAGCCACTATCCCGTGGCTGAGGTTCCCTTTGAGTGGGGAGGGGTTGTAGGTTCACTTCGAGTTGCCGTAAGCCCCGCCGTGCCAGTCGATTGTCTGCTGGGCAATGATATGGAGCACAATGCTTGGAAGGAGGTGGAATACCGGACTCATTCTGAGATGCTGGGTACACCTGATTGGGCCTGTGTGAGTACCAGGTCTGCGGCTGCTCGGGAGGAGAAGTCGCGTGGGTTGGAGCCGGGAACAATGGCCCACCCAGCTGCCGATGAGGGAGCATCTCGAGGACAGGAGGAGCCTGCCTCGATGTCCGTGCCCCGTGAGACGGATAGGCCATCGGAGGAGATGGACCCGGAGTCTGCGGAGGAGGACATGGTTCTGTTGGAGGATCTGCCTATCCCCGCTGAGTGGCGAGTGGAGGGGGGACCATCCAGAGAGGAACTGAGCAAGGGACAGAGGGAATGTCCCACCCTCGAGGGTCTGAGGCAACAGGCTGAAGCCCAGGCAGCAGGTAACGAGTCTGGGAACTATCGTGTTTACTGGGAGGATGGTCTCCTCTACAGTGAGCCCAGAGCGCCAGTGCACGGACTGTCATGGGCCCTGGTAGTCCCACAGTGTTACCGAGCCTTCCTATTAGAGTTGGCTCACGAGATTCCCTTGGAAGGACACCTGGGACAGAACAAGACCTTTGCACGGCTTGTCCCCCACTTTTATTGGCCTCGAATGAGGGTGGCGTCCGACACATACTGTTGGTTGTGTGTGTCATGCCAAGCCAGTGGGAAAACAGGGATGAAGCTGAAGGCTCCCCTGGAACCACTTCCCGTCGTTGGCACCCCCTTTGAAAGGGTGGGCATCGACATTGCTGGGCCCCTAGATCCACCGACATCATCCGGTCACAGGTTTATCCTGGTACTGGTGGATCATGCCACAAGGTATCCGGAGGCAATACCTCTGAGAACCATTACTGCACCGGTAGTGGCGAAGGCCCTGATGGGGATCTTTACCCGAGTGGGATTCCTCAAAGAAGTTGTGTCTGACAGGGGGACCAACTTCATGTCAGCGTACATGCGGGCAATGTGGAAGAAGTGTGGAGTGACCTACGGGTTTACCACTCCTTATCACCCACAGGCCAATGACCTTGTGGAAAGGTTCAGCAAAACCTTGAAGGGTATGATCAGAAGTCTACCCGAAAGCCTGCGGAGGAAATGGGACGTCCTCCTACCCTGTTTGCTCTTTTCTTACAGGGAAGTGCCGCAGAAGGGAGTGGGCTTTAGCCCCTTTGAGCTTTTGTACGGACACCCTGTACGTGGACCTCTCAGCCTGGTGAGGGATGCCTGGGAAAAGTCTCCTCGGAAAGTTCCCCGGGACGTGGTGAGCTACATGCTGGCCTTCCGGAGCCAAATGGCTAAGTTGTGGAAGCAAGCTTCTGACAACTTGGAAGCCAGCCAGTCTGTGATGAAAGCGTGGTATGACCACAATGCTCACCCGGTGGAGCTGGAGCATGGTCAGAAGGTGTGGGTGATGGAGCCTGGAGAGCTGAGTGCCCTCCAGGACCGTTGGACAGGCCCCTATGAGGTGTTGGAGAAGATGGGCAAGCCTACCTATTTGGTGGACATGAAGACCCCTCGGCACCCACATCGGGTGTTACATGCCAACCGCCTCAAGCCACACTACGAGAGGCCCGAAGTCATGCTGGTTATGGTGACTGACGGATGAGAGGAAGAGGACACAGAGCCTCGCCCTGACCTTTTTGCGTCTCAAGAAAAGGATGGGTCGGTGGAGGGAGTGAAACTCTCGCCATCCCTGACTCCTGAGCAGCAGGAGGAATGTCGCCAGGTCTTGGGGTCATTCGCTCCTCTGTTCTCCCTTGTCCCGGGTAAGACCCACCTGTGTACCCATGATGTGGACACAGGAGACAGCCCACCTGTGAAGTCCAAGTCTTACCGGCTGTCTGACAAGGTGAAGGCCAGCATTGGAAGTGAAGTAGCTAAGATGCTGGAGCTAGGAGGCATCGAACCTTCAAGTAGCCCTTGGTCTAGCCCGGTGGTTTTGGTGCCCAAAGCTGCTCCACCTGGCTCCACACCAGAATTGCGATTCTGTGTGGATTACCGAGGACTAAATTCGGTAACCAAAACGGATGCTCATCCGATCCCTCGGGCGGATGAACTGATTGACCGGTTGGGAGCTGCCCAATATCTCAGTACCATTGACCTCACTGCAGGGTACTGGCAGATTCCCATGACTGATGGAGCCAAGGAAAGGTCAGCCTTCTCCACGCCTGATGGACACTACCAGTTCTGCGTCATGCCCTTCGGGCTCAAGAACGCTCCTGTCACTTTTCAGCGGTTGGTGAACACGATCCTCACCTGGATGGAGTCCTTCTCTGCTGCCTACTTGGATGACAAAGCTGTCTTCAGTAGCAGTTGGGAGGATCACTTGCAGCACTTGCAAGCCGTTCTCCAAGCCCTGGAAAGGGCTGGCTTGACGATCAAGGCCAGCAAATGTCAGATTGGACAGGGTTCTGTAGTGTACTTAGGTCACTTGGTGGGCAGGGGAAAGGTGCAGCCCCTTCAGGCGAAGATTGAGGCAATCATGGCCTGGAAACCCCCCAAGACCCAGACTGAGGTCCGAGCCTTCCTGGGCCTCACAGGTTACTACAGACGGTTCGTGAAGGGGTATGGCACTATCGTGGCACCCCTTACTGAACTCACGGCCAAGAAGCAACCCAGGAGAGTCATCTGGACGGAGGCTTGTCAGCGAGCCTTCAACACTCTGAAACAAGCATTGTGTAACGCTCCCGTCTTGAAGGCTCCAGACATCACGAAGGAATTCATTGTCCAGACAGATGCATCCGACATTGGCATTGGGGCGGTGTTATCGCAACTCAATGAAGAGGGTCTGGATCAACCCGTGGTCTTTCTGTCACGGAGACTGCTTCCCCGGGAACAGAGGTGGAGTACCATTGAGCGGGAAGCCTTTACGGTGGTCTGGGCACTGAAGAAGCTGCGACCATACTTGTTTGGTTCACACTTCCTTGTTCAGACAGACCACCGACCCCTTCGCTGGCTCATGCAGATTAACTCTGGGCGTAGTGTGCGGAGTGGGGCTAAAAAAGCTTTTAAAAACACTTTGTCTGCCGCGTCCCCGGGGCTCCCTCTCGCCGTCCCTGGATTCGCGCCGCCATTTCGAATACTAATGCGCGTGTTTTTAAAAGCTTTCCATCCTTTTATTTAAGTATTTAGGGAGGGCGGGAGGGAGGCGGGTGGCGGCCGGCTACGCACCGTCTGCGGAGCGTGCGTAGTGCCGCCTGGCTACGCCCGCTACGCAAAATGCGTAGGAGACGGCACTACGCGCACTCCGCCCGCCCTTAATGCAGATGAAGGGGGAAAAACCCCAAACTGTTGAGGTGGTCTATCTCCCTACAGGGAATGGACTTTCGGGTGGAACACCGACCCGGAGTTGACCACACCTATGCAGACGGTCTCTCCAGGTATTTCCGCCTTAGTGTTGAGAACTCCCAAGGGCTTGGGTAGCTCTCCCCACTTTCAGCTGGGGGGGACGCGTGTTAGACCCGTCTGCTTCTGAGAGTGCCCTCACCACTATGATTTCTTTTGTTCCCCTGTACCTCCCAAAATTTGTCGCTTTTCTTTGTCTACCAGGACTTTTGTGTGCTGTTTCATGGGGCTAGATGTTCCTTGACGCCCAGTTGTTCACAAGGTTTTTGGCACCTATTTACAAGGCACCTGGCGAAACCTGTGACAATGTAGACTGGGATTGGCAACCTGTATGAATGGCCTCAAAATGGTGGCCATCCTTTTTCCTCATGTGAGTGACTCCCCTTGGAGCCTCCATGAACCTTGACCTTTCAAGGTTCATGGAGGCTCTTGACCTTTCAAGGTTTTGGCGCCCTTTTACTTGGCGCGCATTCCTGACAGGAATTTCTTTATTTTCCTCAGGTACACAAAATGGCTGCTCTAGAACCCCAGTATGGTGGCTGTTAGGGTCCCAAAGACATCTTAGAAGTGCCATGTCATTGGCCTAGCCCAAAGAAGGTTCTAGAACCTACTGGCGCGAGCCAGCACCTCAGGGCACTGGCTATATAAGGTCCAGTCCCGGGCGGCCATTTTGGGATGACCAGAAGACTAGATAGGATAATGATGTTCCAGATCTAGGTGAAGAAGGAGATTCCAGACTTGACACCAAATTGACACCTGCCCTGTTGACCCCTGAGGCGGCTGGTAGCGCGGGCAGTAGAGCAGCAAGGGTCACTGGTGTGTAACCTGACTGGCATTCCAGTCAGCTGTGTGTGCGGTGACCTCGCGCCTACAGCGCCTGCCCAGCGAGTGCCTCATTTCCCCCAAGAGACTGTGGCCGTTTTCGTGTGCCTCCCCGCCCCCCCCCCCCGGTGGTGAATCACGACAGACTCGGGTCGCAAGGCGAGAGCAAGTTCGCCGCGAGCGTCTTCTGTGCCCCTTTGTGACAGGCGCCTCCAGCGAGGAGCTCGGACGTCTCCGAGCCCCACCGGCGTAGAGTGCTTCCTGCGCAGACTGAGGTGAGGTGGTGCGCCGGGGCGGGGAAAGGCCGGCCTTCATTGGGCGGGACTACTGTCTCTGCCCTCCCCAGTGAATCGGCGGCTGTAGCTGTGGGTGGGAACCATCCCTGTATGAGGAAGTCGAAGGGAGGTCCGCGGAGCCCCTGAGAACCCGTCGCTGGCGTGAGAAGTGCTGAGCCCTTACTGAATCGCTTTCCGATTGCAGCCGATGTGAGGTGGACCCGTTTCTTCAGGTGGGAAGCGGTGATATAAAGGAACTGTGAACCGGCATTTATCTGACTGAGCGCGAAGATTGTGTGACCTCTTCGGCAGCCCCGTTCGTCAGTCTAAAGACTTTGAACTGGTGCCGCCTGAGTGCTGGCAGTGGTAAAGCCCATAGGCGCGCTTAGACCCCACCGGCAAACAGAGATCTCAACCCGGTGGCAGCCGAGTGTAAATGAAGTGTTCACTGTCTTTCCTTGCCTTTTAGATACACGCGCATAACCCCCGTGTGATTCTTAAAGAGTCCCAACACTCCTTTTGTGCCCAGAGAAGCCTGTACACATTATCGGTGAAATCGTCATAAACTGTAAGAGTTATCTTTCCAACCTGAAACGTATTGCAAATGTAATGTTCCTGAAGTATTTAATTGGTGGCAGCGATACCAGAATGAACATGTGGTTGTTTATTTAAATGAACCAGTATTTATTCTGCTAATTAGAAAGTGATATTTATTCTATTTATTGAAGATATTTATTCCCGATATTTATTCTATTTATTGATGATATTTATTCCTGATATTTATTCTATTTATTGATGATATGTATTCCTGAGCTTATTTATTGTATTTATTCCAAAATCGAAACCCAGCAAATTGTGGCCAAAAGAAATGTATATGTGCTTTCCTAATTGATCCCTATTCACAACAGAGAATTTTTATATAAAGGAATCGTATTTTTCTACAGCAGTGGTGTGGTGTCCTTCTTTTTGGTGGTTGTACAAGGAGATATTATCGGGTCAAAGCCGGCTTAACACGATAGCCTTCACTTGCCTTGACACTTGAGCCAAGCTACCCCCTTTGTGCTGGGCTTGCCCATCGCAGGTCCTACAACTACCTTTCCAGCTGAGCCCGAGTAATTAAACACATTACAAATATTACTAACGGCTCCCACCCGGAAAAATCTGGTAACACGTTTATACAATGCGGCCCAAGATGAGCAGACTGAGAAACCTACAGCAGCGCTAGACAGATGGAAAAGAACACTGGGTGAACAAATCAGAGAGCAAAACTGGCATTAGAGCTGTACACAACTCACTGTCCTCATGTCCAACTGCAACTTAGGTATTATACATTTCAAGTTCATTCACCAAATATTCTATGCACCGGCCAAACTATACAGACTGGGCCTTAGGGAGACAGACGCCTGCCAGAGGTGAAATGCGCTGGGCGCAGACTTCTTAAATGCATCATGGTCATGTCCACAACTGCAGACGTACTGGGGTGAAGTCACTGCCACACTAACTGATATGCTATCGGAACAGATCCCTAACACCCCCATGGTGTGCATCTTAGGAGTCAAGAAGCTCAAACATGCTAGGAGCAGGAAATTTCTAGCGGTAGCACTACTACTTGCAAAAAGACGCATACGATAAGGTGGGGAAGCAAAAGACCACCCAGGCTTAAAGACTGGATAACGGACATGGCCTATTGCCAAGAAACGTTAGAGACTTACCCAGAAGACATTCCACAAACTTCGCGACCCAGAGATTTCTGGGAACCACTTGTTCAATACTTGGAAGCGATTCCGGAACCAGAGACATGAACTGACCCCCTCGGCTGAGTGACACACACAGGTGCTAGGCGTAATGCGAAGCGCGCAGCGACAATACAGGCTGGGTACAGCTATCAGATGGAATTCAATCACCGTCCGCTAAAGTTGAAATGGAGACAGTGTAATGTGTTTAATATTTACTGTAATCACATAGTGTCATATGTAACAACATGTTTGATAAATGTAATGTCTTATATGCTATGTAACTGCTGGTTGGAAGGAAAAATAAAATAATTTTAAAAAAGAAACATGTAGACTAGAAAAACATGGAAGGATTTCATTTAAGCCATACATAAAACAATGTGTAAGAACAACAGGAGAAAACCCATAGACCTCGTTGGGATGGGAGATATCGTGTAAGCAAAAACAATTCCCAACAGGTATTATGTGGAGGCAGTTTTACATAAAACAAGGCATAAATAAAACACTATTGATCTATTGTAAGGCATTTTTATTGTATTTTGGATCCTCTTAGCATTCTTGAAGCTTGAGGTAAAAAGATAGTGCTATTTAGTTGTAAACATATTTATTTGAGATAATTGAAACAATGTTATGGATACTTCCAAAGAGCTGCGATCGAGCAAGAAACCCACCTTGCTTAAATGCACTCTGGTATCAGGACCAAGCCCAAAGATGGAGCAAGTTACCCAGGTGAGTCCATTTTAAGTCTTGCCTCCAAATAGCTTTTACTTGTCTGTTGTTGGTGACCTATTATAGACTTAACAGTAGTTGGCCATCTTGTTAATCTCACTTGTTTACATTGTATTCAATGGCTTTCTTTGCCCGTTTTGTAGAGAGAATAGCTTATTTACCATCCTTTAGATTGAAAGACATGTATCCTTCCAGTGCTCACATTCAGGCAGCTATATTTTCCTTTTTCTTTCAGTACGAGTGTCTGTGTTTTCGTACTCTCTCCCTTGTGTACTGCTTTCCCACTGCACTTTCCCCCTGTGTTCTCCATGTTCATCCCGCCTCCCAGCTTCTCTGCTGCTTCTGCCGCCCCTTCCAATCTCACTCATGGTTCTCACTTTTTAAATCTGTTTTTAAAATTGTATACCCCCCTGCCCCACTAAGGGGCATATCACCAAGCAGCAGCAATATTTATCGCTGGCCGCGTCTAACGTGCATATTACTAACGCTGTATATCGCCGGATTTTATCGCCCGGTTAGCGCACTATCACCAACGCGCATCGCCGAGGCTATAGAAATCCCGGCTATAGCGGCGGAAAGAGGCAATATAGCAGGAATTCCAGCGATATAAAACCGCGTTAGGGAAAACATTGTAGATAGGGAGATGTGGATTCCGCATGACAATCCACCTCCCATGATAGATATGGCTAAGTAGGAAAAATCAGGAAAACAATATGGGGCGATTTGACACCCCAATCCCAGTTGCACAGCCGTAATTGCAAATTAATGCTCCAATGTGAACGTTCCTTTAGTTTCTTAAATTTCAACAATCTTAATTCATTTCTTTTCCATGTACTCTGTTTTTTACACCACGTGCAGGTTATCACGCTGTTTTAAAAGTTTCTCATGCTCAAGCCGTGCCCATCCGGACCTCATTCAAGAACACGAAGAAAACGCATGAATGATCCGAAACAGTTTTCTTTCTTTCCACACAATGCATTTCGGTCACTGTAAGACCTTCGTCAGGGGTAACTATTTATTTTATTTTATTTTATTTTAAAGTTTTGTAGAGCGCGTAGTCACCACGAGGGTATCCCAGCGCTAAAACCTTGTTACTCATAAGGGGGAGAGGACCGGGAAGGAGCCAGTTTAGGGGAAGAGGAGAGTTTTAAGAGTTTTTCTGAACCGGAGGAGATTAGGTTCTGTTCTGAGGTTCAGAGGGAGTGCGTTCCACTTGAGTCCGGTGTTTACCGAGAAGCGGCGGCCACCTATGCGGGCCTTTTTCACCTTAGGGATCGTGATAAGGTTTCCGTGCTCTGAGCGGAGCGCTCTCGTGGGTCTGTAGGGGGTGATCCAGTTGTTTAGTATGGGAGGGCCGGTGTTATGGAGAGCCTTGTGGGCCAGACAGAGGGCCTTGAAAGTGACCCTTTCCTTAATCGGGAGCCAGTGCAGCTTCCTAAGAGCGGGCTTGGCAGATGATCTGGCCGGGGTGTTTGTTAGGAGTCGGGCGGCGGCGTTTTGTGCCTTTTGCAGAGTTTGAAAGGTGGATTCCGGGGCGCCCAGGTAGATGGCGTTGCTGTAATCCAGCCTAGATAGAATTAAGCCCTGGATCAGCATGAGGCGCGACTGGAAGGGTAGAAGTGGGATTACTTTCCTGCAAGATTTAAGTAAACCGTAGCAGGTTCCGGCCGTCTTTCTGGCCTGGGTCCGGAAGGTAAGGTCGGTCTCCAGCCACACTCCGAGACTCTTGACCTCCTTCTTGGGAGTGGGGGGTTCGCCCATGCAGGCGGGCCAGATGTTGGAAGGGATGTTAGTGGTTTTTTGTCCAAGGACCAGGATCTCTGTCTTGGAGCCATTTAGCTTCAAGGCAGAGTCGCTCATCCACTGGTATACGCTGGAGAGGCAGTCGTGGAGGTTGGAGGGCTCGAGCTTAGGGTGGGAGAGTGTGACCACCAATTGTGTGTCGTCGGCGTAGCTGACGATAGTGACTCCGAAGGGTGAGACAAGTTCCTCCAGTGGGGCCATGTAAACGTTGAACAACGTAGGGCTCAGGGAGGAGCCCTGTGGCACGCCGCACTGGAGGGAGATGGAGGAGGAGCGGCTTTCGCCTTCCCATACTTGATAGGAGCGTCGGGAGAGAAAGGACGAAAGCCACTTCAGGGCTCTGCCCTTAACCCCAACAGTCCCGAGACGGTGGGTTAGAACCTGGTGGCTGACCGTATCAAAGGCCGCACTAAGGTCTAGGAGGACCACTGCCACTGATCCTCCTGTGTCGATGATTTCCCTGGTTCTTTCTACTGCCACAAGGAGAGCAGTGTCTGTGCCCTGACCAGGTCTAAAGCCTGTCTGTGAGTCGTTGAGAAGATGGTTTGACTCGAGGTATTGTGACAGCTTTTTGTTTGCTAATTTTTCGGCGACTTTACCTATCCAGGGGAGAAGTGAGATAGGTCTATAGTTGGAGAGGTCTGTGGGGTCAAGCGACGGTTTCTTGAGAAGCGCTTTGACTACGGCTTCCTTCCAATTGGAAGGGACCACTCCTTGTTCCAGTGAGATATTGATCAGGGCTGTCAGTTGAGGAACTATAGTCTGCACGATATTTTTTGCAAAACGTATGGGGACCGGGTCGCTAGGGGCTCCGCTCTTGGTTGAGGTAAATGTGACTCTTACTTCTTCTTCTGTGACCGGGCCAAGCGACTCTAGAAAGGGTTTGTCAACAGGAGGTGTCTGCTCCTTGGCTCTTTCTAAGATGTTGGAGTTGGCAGGTGGGAGGGAGGAGAGAATTTTTTTATTTTTTCGTCGAAGAAGGAGGCCAACTTGGCGCATTTTTCCTCAGCTTCTTTGGGGTCCATAGGTTTCTGGGGGGGGGGCCGGGACAAGGAGGAGTTCTTTAAAAATGGAGAAGGTCTCCTTGGATGAGCAGGCGGAGTTTTTTATCTTTTCCTCGAAGTAAGTCCTTTTGGCGTCATGTAGGGCTTGTTTGTAAGCTTTCATGGAGCAGTGATAGACGCTTTTCTCTTCTGCTGACTTGTTTTTTCTCCATGAGCGTTCTGTCTTTTTGCATTGTTTTTTAAGAGTGGTAAGGGCGGGTGTGTACCAGGGGGAGGGACTGATTCTTTTCATGTGTTTTAGCGAGCTAGTCAGTGGAATGGAGCTATCTAGGGGTCGGACTAGCCAATCCATGAATTCTCTGTCCGCGGTATTAGGGTCCGTGGACAGGGGGGCGATGGTATTGCGTAGTTTGGCTTCCCATTCCTCTGGAGCTAACTTATGCCATCGTCTGGTTTGTACCCTGGTTTTTTGTGAAGGCCCTGGTGATGTGTCGAGTGACCAGTGCATGGGTATCAGCATATGGTCTGTCCAAGGCAGGGGGGTGGGGTCCTGGGCGTGCAGGTTCGCAATGTTAGAGAAGATGGGGTCTAGGAGTTGACCCTTCTCGTGGGTGGCTTTAGGATTTTGCAGGAGGAGGTCAGCTGTGGTGAGATCTGCAAGCAGGTTTGCTGCGATATTATTCGTGGGGTCCAGAAAGTGCATAAAAAATCCCCTAAGAGGAGGAAATTAGAGACCGAGATGGACTTGAGTAAGATGTGGTCCATCAGAGTGCTGGTAAATTCACCTAGGGATCCTGGAGGTCGGTACACAAGTAGTCCCGAAAGGGAGGTAGATGGAGAGATCTGGATTGTGAAGTAGCAGTTCTCACAATCTTTAACAGATCCGGTCTCGATTCTGCATTTGAGGTGATCTTTGAAGAGTATGGCTAGGCCGCCACCTCTACCGATTGGCCTATTTAGGCAACATATTTGGTAGCCGGGGGGAGTTGCATTGGCCACATCGAAGTCGTTGTGTGGGGTCAGCCAAGTTTCTGTCAGAAATAGAAGATCTAGCAGCGAGTCCTGGACAAGGATGTTGATTTCATGGGCATGCTTTACCAAGGATCTGCAATTCAGAAGACCAAGCCGGAGTCCTGGGTGGCGTTCCGTTTCATCGGGGTTATCGCAGAGGATGCATCCTACATAGGGGGTGTCCTCCTTGTGGGTGTATTTGCACTGGGGGTGTTTTCCCGGGTTCCAGGCAAGCTGTGAAACTCTGGGGTATGAGATGCGATTTTGCCGAATGGGCATAGTGGCTGGGCCTAAGGCCGTCTGGGCCCGGACGGGCCCAGACGGGCTTGCCTTTGGCGCGCCTTCGGCGCGCTGACGGCGCGCCCGCTGCGCCCGTCCGCTGCGCGTCCGGTGATTACACATCTTTTGAGGGAGGGAAATGGGGCGTGTGGGCGTGGCCTATGGTAGGCGTGGCCTCTATTCCTCGCTGTGAATGGCGGCGGGAATGTTTGTTTCCAATGAGTAAGTTGCAGCGAAGATCGCTGTTTCGGCGTTTCAATACCCGTTCTGGTGAAGCCAGGCAGGTAGGTGCAGATTAAAACAAGTATTCAGGGCACAAGTGATACAATTTTAAAAAATAGGTGATCTCCCGGCTTCCGCCTCAGGAGTATGGCAAGGATCTGTTCTCGTGGCGCTGTCGGCAGCGTTTTATAGTGGGGCGGGCGTGTGGGCGTGGCCTATGGTAGGCGTGGCCTCTATTCCTCGCTGTGAATGGCGGCGGGAATGTTTGTTTCCAATGAGTAAGTTGCAGCGAAGATCGCTGTTTCGGCGTTTCAATACCCGTTCTGGTGAAGCCAGGCAGGTAGGTGCAGATTAAAACAAGTATTCAGGGCACAAGTGATACAATTTTAAAAAATAGGTGATCTCCCGGCTTCCGCCTCAGGAGTATGGCAAGGATCTGTTCTCGTGGCGCTGTCGGCAGCGTTTTATAGTGGGGCGGGCGTGTGGGCGTGGCCTATGGTAGGCGTGGCCTCTATTCCTCGCTGTGAATGGCGGCGGGAATGTTTGTTTCCAATGAGTAAGTTGCAGCGAAGATCGCTGTTTCGGCGTTTCAATACCCGTTCTGGTGAAGCCAGGCAGGTAGGTGCAGATTAAAACAAGTATTCAGGGCACAAGTGATACAATTTTAAAAAATAGGTGATCTCCCGGCTTCCGCCTCAGGAGTATGGCAAGGATCTGTTCTCGTGGCGCTGTCGGCAGCGTTTTATAGTGGGGCGGGCGTGTGGGCGTGGCCTATGGTAGGCGTGGCCTCTATTCCTCGCTGTGAATGGCGGCGGGAATGTTTGTTTCCAATGAGTAAGTTGCAGCGAAGATCGCTGTTTCGGCGTTTCAATACCCGTTCTGGTGAAGCCAGGCAGGTAGGTGCAGATTAAAACAAGTATTCAGGGCACAAGTGATACAATTTTAAAAAATAGGTGATCTCCCGGCTTCCGCCTCAGGAGTATGGCAAGGATCTGTTCTCGTGGCGCTGTCAGCAGCGTTTTATAGTGGGGCGGGCGTGTGGGCGTGGCCTATGGTAGGCGTGGCCTCTATTCCTCGCTGTGAATGGCGGCGGGAATGTTTGTTTCCAATGAGTAAGTTGCAGCGAAGATCGCTGTTTCGGCGTTTCAATACCCGTTCTGTTGAAGCCAGGCAGGTAGGTGCAGATTAAAACAAGTATTCAGGGCACAAGTGATACAATTTTAAAAAATAGGTGATCTCCCGGCTTCCGCCTCAGGAGTATGGCAAGGATCTGTTCTCGTGGCGCTGTCGGCAGCGTTTTATAGTGGGGCGGGCTATAAAATCAAATATCAATTGAAAAAACAACTATTACTACATGTATTACAACCATATTACAAAAACAAACCATAAAATGTTCTCAAAATCATACTTTTTACGTGTCATATTTTTAGATATGTATAAAGAAAACTATTTCGGATCATTCATGCGTATGTCAGGCCCCCGCTCCTCCGCAGGAGCGTGGTGTCTTTATGTGCCTCCGGGCGCGGTTGAGTGACGGTGCAAGCGGCGTCGCCGAGTCCCAGCAAAGGACCCTGGGAGATGTAGGCAGGCTCGTCTTCTCTGGATGCTCCCCCCACTCGGCGGCCGCGGTAGCAGAGGCGGCGGCGGGGGAGAGCAAGGCGAAAGGCAAAGGTGCGTGGAGTCCAGGCAGGTATGGAATTGCCCCCCAAGCGTATGTCAGGCCCCCTAATATTTTGTGTTGGGTTTAAGACAATGCACAAAATATTTATTTGGAATTTACTTCCCAGATCAAAACTGGTTTTGTACTGGAATATTGCTTGAGAGTAACACAAAGAAGCTTGCCACACTGTTTTTCACACCTTTGCCTCAAGTGGGCCTTTCATGGGTGCTACCAGGACATTCTAATGCAAACATCCATGGTTTTTAACACAAAACCCTATGTACTAACAATTGCAGGCAAGGCTTTGCACCAAAATATATCACCACTTTGAGGCAGAAGATAAAAGGAGACATGTTTCTATCTTCCAAACATTTCTGGCTTTGCATGTGTGCGGCACTGTACAACTCACTACCGAAGTGAGAAAGGTTGAAAAGTTGTACTACCCTCATCTCTAAAGAAAGTTGGCCACCTTGAAACAGAGTGAGTAGAAATGCACAAGTGGAGCATACCATTGCTTTACTGCAAGAGTGATGCTTATTCTTCACATCTTTTTTATCTTATGTTTTGTACATATTTTCCCATATTTGATTTATTTTATTTATTTATTTATTTTATATGCTTATAAAGCGCCAGACTAGACCCCCGAAGGGGTATCTCCGCGCTATAACTGCAGATGAAAGTGAGAGTAAAAGTGTATCCAGGAATAAGGTGACATTAATAGCTGGGAAACAGGTAGGTTTTTAGATTTTTTCTAAACATCATATGGTTGGTGATTGACCTCAGTTCAAGCGGTAGTGAGTTCCACAGTGTGGGTCCGGTGTAGGCCAATGCACGGCCACCTTGTCTGGTTTTCTTAATTCTGGGTATTTTAAGTAGTTGCTGGTTACTGGAACGCAAAGAGCGTCCTGGGATGTAGGGCTGAAAGATGTCAATGAAATACTTAGGGCCCATCCCCGTAAGGCTCTTGTGTATGGTACACAGGGTCTTGAACTGGACTCGCTTCTTCACTGGAAGCCAGTGAAGCTGAGTCAGTAGGGGACAGGATGGTGTCCTTGGTGGAGCATTCATGACGATCCTTGCGGCAGTGTTTTGAATAACCTGCAATTTCTTAAGTTGCTCCTCGTTGGCTCCATGGAGCAATCCGTTGCAGTAGTCAACCCTACTGATAACAAGAGCCTGCACCAGAGTTTTTCTGTGGTGATCCGGAAGATAGGGGAAGACACGTCTTAGCATCCCTATAGCCCGGAAACAGGTGCCGGCTACTTGATTGACGTGGTCCTTAAAAGTAAGTTGTTGGTCAAATAATACTCCCAGGTTTCTAACCTTACTTTTGGGGGTGGGGACAGGACCCAGTTCTTGAGGCCACCAGTCTGATGACCAGTGTGTCATCGCTTGACCGAACAACATAACTTCGGTTTTCCCGACATTACACTGCAGACAGTTTGATGACATCCAGTCTGCAATAGCTCTCATGCCATCTGCAAAAGATCTTTTTATTGCAGGTGTGAGATTTTTAAAGGGAAAAAGGAGTTGGGTGTCGTCAGCGTACGACACGGGGGTGAACCCGAAAGATCTTGCTAGGTTGGCAAGGGGGGCCACATATATGTTGAAGAGTGTGGGGCTCAAACAAGAGCCCTGTGGCACCCCCTTATTGAGCTCTCTGTGGGTGGATATATGGGAGCCCAGCCTAACCTCTTGGGAGCGCCCGGACAGGAAACTCTCCAACCATGCCAAAGCCTCTCCCTCTATTCCCACCTCCTTTAGGCGATGGAGAAGCACCCTGTGTGACACCGTATCAAAAGCGGCGGAGGGATCCAACAGCACCAGAATCATAGAGCAACCATCATCCAGTACCATTTTGATGTTATTGGTCACTGTTTGAAGTGCTGATTCTGTGCTGTGGTTCGGCCTGAACCCAGATTGGGAATGGTCCAGGCCTTCCGTCGCTTCCAGATGTTGGGAAAGATAGGTGTTCACGTGCTTCTCCGTGATCTTGCCCAAGTAAGGTAGGAGAGAGATGGGACGTAGGTTGGATAGGTCTGTCCAGGGAGATGATGCCTTTTTTCTTATCGGGTTCACCACTGCCTTTTTCCAATCTGCCGGGACCTGGCCTGTCCTAAGGGAGATGTTGACCACTTGAAGTATATAGGGACCTAATAAAGGGATCAAAGGACCAACCATTTTAGCTGGGACGAGGTCATTGGGGGATCCTGTTTTTATATGGTTACAGAGAGTAAGAAGCTCTGTCTGAGTAATGTAAGGGAAAGACGTCAAAGAGGGTTTATTGTCTATGGTGGGATTTGTGGTGGGACAGATTTTAGTTTTATTTTTGCTAATATTGTTGGCAGCTACTATTTTTTCATAGATGATGTTGATTTTATCCTCAAAAAACAGCGAGACTTTGTCGCACAGATCCTGCGAGAAGTCATCTGAGCTTTCACAAGCCGTAGGCTTTATAAAGTTTTGCAGAATATTAAAGAGTTCCTTAGGGCTGTTGCCTGCTTCTGCTATTTGTTGTGTTAAATGTTGTTTTCTTGCCAACTTTATATTTTTGTAGTATTCTGATTGAGCCTTTAGAAAGATCAATCGGCTATTTTCGGATTTAGTTTTTCTCCAGGCTTTCTCAGTACGTCTACATTTTTGTTTCTCTGCTCTCAATTCCTTTGTATACCATTTTTCTTGTTTTGACACTGGGTGTTGTTTATGTCTTTTTAGGGGAGCTATGGTGTCAATGGCTTTTTTAATAGATTCATTCAGCTTGGCTAAAGCTATGTCTGCTGTATCAGATTCCAAAAAGTTGGGATCTGTCCATGCTTGTTGAACTGTATTGGCATTAACTTTGTGCCATTGACGTCTCCAGGAGAGGGGGGAAGGGGCATTCTTAGTGGGTCTCGCAGGGGTTGGTAGCGTGAATTCCAACAGAGAGTGATCTGTCCACGATATGCTTGTAGCCAGGGAACAGTTTATTTTGGTAGAATTGGAAAAAATGAGATCAAGCATATGTCCTCCTATATGGGTAGGTCCATGATTTTTTAATTCCAAGCCCAGATTCGATAGATCTGTGATTAGAGCCGTGGATTCGGTCAACATTGGCTGATCTACGTGTATATTAAAATCACCTAGAAGCAAAAAATCTTCTTTCGATTTTATATGTGGGGCTAAAATTTCTTGAAGAGTGAGTGCAAAATTGGGATCTGCTCCCGGGGGTCGATAAACCAAGGCACCTTTCCAGGTGAAGTGATTGGTTAAGTGAATTTTAAAAAGCAAAGTTTCTAGTTGTGAGTTAGAGTGTTGTTCAATGATAATACATTGTATATGGTCCCTATATATAATTGCCAATCCGCCTCCGGTTTTAATATCTCTGTCTAGATGTTTAATCTTATACCCAGAGGGGATCCCCATTGCAATGGCTGTGATTGTATGGGGTTTTAGCCAGGTTTCCACAAGGAAACATATGTCTGGTTGGATGGAGTGTATTAAGTCCCAGACTTGATGTTGGTGTTTAGGTAAAGAACGTACATTTAGTAGAAAGCTTTTCAAACCCTTGATCGAGATATTGGAACCTGGGGGGGGCGCATTGTTGTTAGATAGGTGTCGACACTGAGGGCAGGAGTAGGCGTCCTCAATGCGGTGCCAAGGTATGACTATACTACAGCATGTAGATGGTCTAAGACTGCGTAAAGTAAGGGCTGAGTAAGAAAGGGAGTGGATACCATTACCGGTTAAGGTTTGTGGAGGGAGACCAGGGTCCATCGCCCCTCGCCCCGTCCTGTCGCGGACGGGGCGAGGGGCGATGGACCCTGGTCTACCTGGTAGGTAAATATTATTGTGGCTAGTAACTATGATTCCTCAACACGCTTTCTTCATTATTTGTACAGTATTATTTTCATTCACCGTTTTAAACAACTAGTGAACGGTTTTACAACCACTGGGTACATTATTTTTCTGCATGGGTCACTCTTTTTAATATAATTTAACATTTTGATATTAAAAGCATTGTGCAAGTCGTTATTTTATGCTTTGTGATCCATCTTTTTTTATCTCAGTTCAGGCCTGGCATAGTGGCAGCGTGAGCTGTCTCACCAGCCTTGTAACAAAAAAAGAATCAATAATAAAAAGACATATATATGTATGTATAGCCGCTTTGTTTCAGCCTTCTTACATCACTGGTCTGTTCAACTGTCATTCAATTTAGGTTTTGACAACCACAGCCCTGAGCAATGAGGTTGGTGGGCAAATTCTTTACCATGCCAATGTAAATAGCCATATGTGCTATCTTCGAGACATGCTGTATTCAATCTGTAGGCTTCCAGCCCACCCACAGCTTTTGAATTGCTTTTGTCAGTGTGATTTAAAAAATTTTCCATCTAAGTGGGTAATGCTTGCTGCGTGTCCCACCGTTTTCTCAATTGTTAACTTACATGGAGTATCGCCACAGGACTTGTACTCTTCCACTTGTCCCATTGTATTTCATGTATTTAGAACTTTTTTGTACTTTAGAACAAGCACTTCTTATAAGTGTTTATATTTTATTGTTCAGTATCAGTGCTACGCCCGTTTCACATTTGCCTTGCTTTATCTTTCCAAAAACACAATATTTTTGTAGAAGTTTTTTGAGGTGCTATTACTGTTACTGTTTGTGTGTTTACTTTAGAACTAGCACCTTTTTAAGGGTTCATGTTTTGTTTACTTTGGGCGCCATGTTTTCTAAAAGAAAAGTGCACAACCGCTTAATTTGCTGCATTTCATCTTTCTTCACGGCTACTGTGCTCTCTTGTTTCATTCTGACAGAGCCTAGAGAAGCAAAGGAGTCTCTCCCTTTCAGGGAGGTTCCTTTAAGAGTTAATATATATTATTTTGCTCCATTGTTTTCGTTGTGGCCATTTTGGTTTGGGAGTTTTCTCCCTGCTTGCCAAAATTGCGCAGTGAAACAGATACGTAGGAAGACATTTCCCATATGGAGGCTCAGGTTAGGACATTCAAACTATCAGAAATTCCATTCTCTCGCAGTTTAAAATAATTTCTTGTCCCTGTTGAGCATCGCTGCAAGAATAACCCCAAAGAATGCAGCATTATAGCTACAGCTCCCAACTCTGCGGCTGCCCGAGGCCACCGCAGGTGGCCACTCAAGAGGGCAGCCCTCTAGTGGCATCGGGCACTCCACACCCCCCCTCCTGAGGAGGTGGGGACTCTGGGGGAGCCCCCTTCCTGGCGGGGGCAGTGCCGCGTCATGTCCGGTGGGCGAGGCGGGGTGAGGGGTATATAGGTCCCCCTCACCACGCTGATGACCTCTTTGTCGCACCGGACACGCCGCGGTCGCTGCCTTGCTGGACACGCCATCTAAGGGTCGTTCCATCTTTAGTGCATGCTGTGATCTTTTGCTGCACTCAGTGGTCGTCGACAGGTCGTTGGCCATCGTAGTGGGGAAAGCGTGGGGATTGCTAGGTGAGGGCTGTGATCCACCCTTCCCTCCCCACCCCCGCCGCCTTGCTCCAAGCCGTGCCGTTGCTGGCCAGCACGCCCAGAGCCCTGCGGGGTGAGGCCACCATGGGGGAACTACTGCCGTGGTGCAGCGTGGGGCAGGCGGGTATAAGGGGGGCTGGCCGGAACCCTAGCCCAAACGCCAAGGCCTATGGCTGTCAATTCACTCTCGGCCCCCTAGCCCCCAGCAGGTAGCGCTACCGGTCTAAAGAGTACATTGGCCCGGTTGCAGTCATTTTGCTCTAGAAGGGGCCGCCGAACGTGAGTGGCGGATGTTTTGGGGGAATGCCACCCGTCCCACACACGCAGGTGAGGGATGTGCGTCATTGATATGACCCTCACGCAGGCAACCCCAAGGGAGAGATACATAGTGAATCTCACGGGGATTGGGCCGGGGTCACCCACCTTTACAGCGCGTTGCAGTTAGCTTCACCAGGGCCCTGTTAGCGAGACTAGGTTGCAACGCCTCCACACACCCGGACCACACAGCCCCTGAGGTTTCTTCTCCACGCTTTACCCTCCAGCCCATCTGGGTCCTCCTTGACCGGGCTCGTGCGGTGGCAGACTCACGGCGCACCCACGCGCTGTCATGTGCGGATATGCTCTTACCGGCTCCGGGAGGGGGGTGGGGTGGCGTGGCTGCCTAGGGGTGTAAAGGCACACCGCACGGTTGGTGTTCGAGTGAGGGACGAGTCTAGGGCTCCTCGAGTACCATCCTTCCCGTCCACGAGGCGCGTGGTTCTTGCTTGCATGCAGGTCAGATGGCTGAGCGAGTTGCCGGTCACTTCGGTAGGGGGCTAGTCGGCATCCCCGACGCATCCGCTGTGGTTGCTATGAATGGCACTGCCCCCTTTGGAAAGAAAGCACGTTTCCAGGTAATGGGTAAGGAGTGTTTCACTCCGTAGATAAGTTGCGGGCCGCGGGGATAGCAGTGGGAGTTCGGTCCTGGCCTCGCAGCTTCTGCCCTTCAATGTCTGTGATTACAGTGGGTAGACCGTGAGGAGGCTGCATGTGTGGCGTGTGGCGCGGCGAACTGCTGCTGGCAACAGCCACAATGTGTTTGTTATGGATTCCTAGCAGTCACGCGGTGCTCGTGCGGATCCCGCTGTGGGCATTCACCAGGCACATTTGAGTGAGCACTATGGGGCAGGCCACTGGGGGCCCCACAGCCGAGTGTTGCATGTTTCAATGATCGCCGGGCGGGCAGTGACTTTAGGCCGCGCAATGCATATTCATTGCTCCTAGTTGGGCCACAGATCTTTATTAGTAATGCTCTGACCATGCTAGTAGATTGTTTCCTAAGCAAGCCGAGCGCTGGGAGAATTCATTATTAATGAAGTGTGAAATTCACAGTGGGCCCGATTCACAGAATGAACTTAAGACTCAATCCTAAACTTACTACTATTTTGGTATTCACAGAATGCACTTACTACTTTTGGCATTCACAAAATGAACTTACTACTTTTGGTATTCACAGAAGTTAGGATTTTGTCTTAAGTTTGTATTAATGACAAAGGGGGGTGGTGTGCACACCGTGTTTTTTCAATCTGTTCCATATTCAAGCAGTTGAACGCATTGCGTGCGAAACCGGGTCATGCATTTCGCCCTGGTTGCACCAAAAGTCAAACCTTCGTCGAGAAAATGATCACTCCATGCTCCAAAAAATTCAGGCGAAATGCACGACCCGGTTTCGCACGCAATGCGTTCAACTGCTTGAATATGGAACAGATTGAAAAAACACGGTGTGCACACCACCCCCCTTTGTCATATTTGAATTGTTCGCCCTACGTTGGTCTGCACCCGAAGAGAAGTCAAAAAAGTCAAAAATAGTAAAAGTAACAAAGATGGAAGGACCTGGGTAACATCTTGAAATCCACCACTGTTCGAACAGCAAATTCTTTTTATGATGAGATAAATATTGAAGAATGTTGGTTAAAAGCACAAAGTTTATGTAATCTCTGAGTAACGTTTTTTACACGATCATAGTGAAAATGTGGACACATACGAACTGCTTTTGTTAAAATTCCCTTAGCGTGATATGATAATCGAGCGCAGAGGATTGTGGATAAGGTAGTTTATTTAAACACAATGTGTCATGTGATTAATTTATGCACGAAAGGGGGAGGAGGAGATAGGTTTAAATTAGAGGGTCCGTTAGGAGGAAAGGGAAGCAACACTTTGCGCACATCGTGTGGTATGGAATCTTGTGAAAACAGCAGGTATTGAGTTTTGTAACCATCGGGGAACATGCAGAAATATTATAATAGATTATTCAGTGGAAATGTGGGAGTATGGCAACGGGACTGTCAAAAGACTTGCACTAGGATGAAGGGATTTAATCTTCGTAATATGTTGTTTTTCACGGATCTGGAGGGTAGGGAAAGGGTATATATATTTTTTTTTTATGAAAGAATGATTTGTACATATGAGCACAACGGGTTGTTTTTACGTGGTGACAGGGGATGGAGTTAATAACAAGAGGATTCGTATTGGTTTTGAAAAGTGTTACATAGACTCATTGACGTGTATATTTAGCACAAGAAAAACGAGAGAATACTGAAGTAATGGTGTTTTTGTAATTATTATTTCAACAGCTACCCCTGACGAAGGGCGAAAGATTTGCCCGAAATGCATTGGGTTTTAATAAAAGAATGGCTGCTTTGAATTTTTTGGAGCATGGAGTGATCATTTTCTCGACGAGGCCATGGGCACACGGGATAACGTGAAACAAAACAAAATGCACTTATCGGCATAGGTGGATTAAAAATAGAATAATGGAAAAACAGATGGAAAAATCGTGAACAAACATGGATTACATGAATCGAAAAACAGGTTTAACTTGACGATATATATTGGTGATACAAGACTAGGATCCTTGATCCTAACAGCAGTGCGGCCGGGAGCGGGGCGTGGTTCAGCGCTCCCCACTTCATTTATTCAACTTTTGGTGCAACCAGGGCGAAATGCACGACCCGGTTTCGCACGCAATGCGTTCAACTGCTTGAATATGGAACAGATTGAAAAAACACGGTGTGCACACCACCCCCCTTTGTCATATTTGAATTTTTCGCCCTACGTTGGTCTGCACCCGAAGAGAAGTCAAAAAAGTCAAAAATAGTAAAAGTAATAAAGATGGAAGGACCTGGGTAACATCTTGAAATCCACCACTGTTCAAACAGCAAATTCTTTTTATGATGAGATAAATATTGAAGAATGTTGGTTCAAAGCACAAAGTTTATGTAATCTCTGAGTAACGTTTTTTACACGATCATAGTGAAAATGTGGAAACATATGAACTGCTTTTGTTAAAATTCCCTTAGCGTGATATGATAATCGAGCGCAGAGGATTGTGGATAAGGTAGTTTATTTAAACACAATGTGTCATGTGATTAATTTATGCACAAAAGGGGTAGGAGTAGATAGGTTTAAATTAGAAGGTCCGTTAGGAGGAAAGGGAAGCAACACTTTGCGCACATCGTGTGGTATGGAATCTTGAGAAAACAGCAGGTATTGAGTTTTGTAACCATCGGGGAACATGCAGAAATATTATAATAGATTAATCAGTGGAAATGTGGGAGTATGGCAACGGGACTGTCAAAAGACTTGCACTAGGATGAAGCGATTTAATCTTCATAATAAGTTGTTTTTCACGGATCTGGAGGGTAGGAAAAGGGTATATATATATTTTTTATGAAAGAATGATTTGTACATATGAGCACAACGGGTTGTTTTTACGTGGTGACAGGGGATGGAGTTAATAACAAGAGGGTTCGTATTGGTTTTGAAAAGTGTTACATAGACTCATTGGCGTGTATATTTAGCACAAGAAAAACGTGAGAATACTGAAGTAATGGTGTTTTTGTAATTATTATTTCAACAGCTACCCCTGACGAAGGGCGAAAGATTTGCCCGAAATGCATTGGGTTTTAATAAAAGAATGGCTGCTTTGAATTTTTTGGAGCATGGAGTGATCATTTTCTCGACGAGGCCATGGGCACACGGGATAACGTGAAACAAAACAAAATGCACTTATCGGCATAGGTGGATTAAAAATAGAATAATGGAAAAACAGATGGAAAAATCGTGAACAAACATGGATTACATGAATCGAAAAACAGGTTTAACTTGACGATATATATTGGTGATACAAGACTAGGATCCTTGATCCTAACAGCAGTGCGGCCGGGAGCGGGGCGTGGTTCAGCGCTCCCCACTTCATTTATTCAACTTTTGGTGCAACCAGGGCAAAATGCACGACCCGGTTTCGCACGCAATGCGTTCAACTGCTTGAATATGGAACAGATTGAAAAAACACGGTGTGCACACCACCCCCCTTTGTCATATTTGAATTGTTCGCCCTACGTTGGTCTGCACCCGAAGAGAAGTCAAAAAAGTCAAAAATAGTAAAAGTAATAAAGATGGAAGGACCTGGGTAACATCTTGAAATCCACCAATGTTCGAACAGCAAATTCTTTTTATGATGAGATAAATATTGAAGCATGTTGGTTAAAAGCACAAAGTTTATGTAATCTCTGAGTAACGTTTTTTACACGATCATAGTGAAAATGTGGACACATACGAACTGCTTTTGTTAAAATTCCCTTAGCGTGATATGATAATCGAGCGCAGAGGATTGTGGATAAGGTAGTTTATTTAAACACAATGTGTCATGTGATTAATTTATGCACGAAAGGGGGAGGAGTAGATAGGTTTAAATTAGAGGGTCCGTTAGGAGGAAAGGGAAGCAACACTTTGCGCACATCGTGTGGTGTGGAATCTTGTGAAAACAGCAGGTATTGAGTTTTGTAACCATCGGGGAACATGCAGAAATATTATAAAAGGTTAATCAGTGGAAATGTGGGAGTATGGCAACGGGACTGTCAAAAGACTTGCACTAGGATGAAGCGATTTAATCTTCGTAATATGTTGTTTTTCACGGATCTGGAGGGTAGGGAAAGGGTATATATATATTTTTTATGAAAGAATGATTTGTACATATGAGCACAACGGGTTGTTTTTACGTGGTGACAGGGGATGGAGTTAATAACAAGAGGGTTCGTATTGGTTTTGAAAAGTGTTACATAGACTCATTGACGTGTATATTTAGCACAAGAAAAACAAGAGAATACTGAAGTAATGGTGTTTTTGTAATTATTATTTCAACAGCTACCCCTGAGGAAGGGCGAAAGATTTGCCCGAAATGCATTGGGTTTTAATAAAAGAATGGCTGCTTTGAATTTTTTGGAGCATGGAATGATCATTTTCTCGACGAGGTCATGGGCACACGGGATAACGTGAAACAAAACAAAATGCACTTATCGGCATAGGTGGATTAAAAATAGAATAATGGAAAAACAGATGTAAAAATCGTGAACAAACATGGATTACATGAATCGAAAAACAGGTTTAACTTGACGATATATATTGGTGATACAAGACTAGGATCCTTGATCCTAACAGCAGTGCGGCCGGGAGCGGGGCGTGGTTCAGCGCTCCCCACTTCATTTATTAAGTTTGTATTAAGACAATCTTAAAACAGGCTTAAGAAAGACTTAAGACAGACTTAAGACAAACTTAAGACAGACTTAAGACAGACTTAAGACAGGCTTAAGACAAAATCCTAACTTAAGTCTGTCTTAAGTCTGTCTTAAGTCTGTCTTAAGTCTGTTTTAAGTCTGTCTTAAGTTTGTCTTAAGACAAACTTAAGACAAAATCCTAACTTCTGTGAATACCAAAAGTAGTAAGTTCATTCTGTGAATACCAAAAGTAGTAAGTGCATTCTGTGAATGCCAAAAGTAGCAAGTGCATTCTGTGAATACCAAAATAGTAGTAAGTTTAGGATTGAGTCTTAAGTTCATTCTGTGAATCAGGCCCAGTGTTCGTATGACCATTATTGTTAGATCCTATTATGACATGACGGAAAAGCGCAGCATGCTGAGGCACCATGAACGTACAGGGGCAACCAGGGTTCGAGCCCCAGGGTTAATAGAAATAAATTGCGGGAAGGCTCGAAGGGATAAAAACCAGCAACACGTTTTTTACAACTTTGATTTCAGCGAGCCGAAATAGTCTGGACCAACCGAAAGCGTAGCTTTCCAGGAGTTCTCTAGCCCATCTCAGACTCGGGTGCCGCTGATGCTACTAAACTGCAGGTTCGAGACCACCTGGGAATAAATACTCAGGTGCGGGAGGCAGTGAGGTTTACCAGTCAGGCCCGATCAGAGGCCGCGGGCTCAGGCGCAGGAGTCCGTTCATGTGCTCACTGATTTCCCCTTTCCCCAACGATATCGGAGTCGCATAGGTCCCAAGGTAGATTGCTTGCTCCACCCTCCCCGCATTGGTTGTGATGGAGCGAGTTTCAGAAATAATTTTATTCTGACTCGCGAAATTAATTCTTTATAACATGCATTAATATATTAAAGAATTGTTGCATGATTTGTTGTATTAATCAATCGAGATTAAAAGTTTTACTTTACATCACACGCGGGACTAATATTAATGTGCTCATGTTGCATTTGCAAGTCTGCTTTGTAACACAATAACTAATATTGTTTTGTTCGTCCTATTGTCTTTGTCAACATTAATGCGGCTGATTATCTGATGGCATGTGCTTTTATTATGTGTGCTTATGTGTTTGTCTATGTTGTGATTGTTTATCCATGTTGTGTTTGTCTATCTTTTTACTCTTTCAGATATAAAAGTATCCAGCTGGACTTTATGAAGAATGGTAGATATTAAATGTGCTGCTTTATTTGTGTGCTTCCGCTAGGTGACATATAATAATGGGTTAAATATTAGCAATGGAGGGTGGGTGACAGAAGGGTTTATTTTGCTTGAATTAATCACTCTTTTGTGTTTGTTTAAATACTAGCTTGAGAGAAAGGCTTTAGGCCTAGTTCTGATGAAAGTTGGTTGGCCTGACTGAAAGGAGCTGAGCACAGCAGTATTGAAGTTTTAAATAAAATATTTCCTTGGAAATGTACTGAAGCTCAAACAAAAGACTTTGTGTAAACGTGCTCCGAAAGTAAAATACGTCAAGGCCAAGGAAGCGAATAGAGGCAGTTTGGCTAAAGTCCTGGAGGAAGCTGTGAACATTTAGTTTAATGTTGCAATCTCTCGGAAGCCGGTGTCGCTTCATGTCAATGGACAATGACATAATGATGTCATGAACTTTTGATGCGGTGGCCTCTCGATGGTCTGATGGTCGACAACCAATTGGGTTGCTGGTTTTATTAAAAATATCATTTTTTAGTTAGATTAGTGGGTCAGAATAAGTATAAGAACCTAGCCCTTTGAGGGGAGCGGGGCTGACTGTTCCTGAGGGCGAAGTGCTGTCCGATTTTCCCTTGGACACGTAAGAATTCTGAATGCATATTAAATGTCTTTTCTTTTTCAGGTCAGAAAGCTTAACATAGGGAATTAGGGTTATTGTTGATTTTAACTCATTACTTTTGTGCAATTTTGAAGTGTCGGACCTTTTGTGCCAATAAACTAATGGATAATACTGATTTAATAAAAATGTTTGAAATAAATAAATGAGCTAATAAAGATTTGAAACTGAAACTTTGAAACTTTAAAATAAAAGACTTAAAACTTCAAGCTGGTCTTGATTATTCTAGTCGTTACCATTCGCTGATTCATTGGCCATAGTGGTCTAATAAAATGATTTCTTTGATTTTCTATAAATAAAATGTTATTCTGCAGTTGTATATAATGTACATATAGTTTTGATAGTGTGATTAATTGGGCCACATGATTCAGTTATTCACTTTCCTGTCTCTGTTCAATGGGCCTTAGTTTGATTAGTATGGTGAGTATCAGGTAGAGATTAGTGTTTATAGAGAGACAGAATTTCTATAGTGACGCTGGATCAATTCATTTGGTAGCAGAGGATGGTTGCTATGGTAACTGACATGTTACATGTTAATTACATAGGATTCATGTCTAAAATATGTTGTTAGGTTTGTTCACTTGTTGTATGTAGCCGAAAGGATTTTTCCAGCAGTGTGAAAATTTCCTAGTTATTTGCTGGCAAAGACTGTGACTAGAAGAGTTACACAGTGCATTTGTTCTGTTTCAAAATTGTGGTATGGAATATATCGCAAAGTGTTGTGGACCTACAGCACGAGTTTAGGGATCTTAGATGTGGTTGGTTAGATGTAATAGTGAGGATTGTCTATGAAATCGTAGCATCAAGCATAGGGACCTGGTGAGCCCGTTTTCAAACTTTTTGTTAAAAGAGTAATAGGATTTATCCAAGCTTGAGTGAAGGGTGAGATAGCGTCGCCTATTCTTATTAACTTTTGACGTTTTCTGTGGTTGGTTCAAGTCCTGCCAAGATTTCGTGTGTGTATGATTAGGGTTTCCGTTTGAATGTGTGAATGTTTGTATAGAAATAGCGTTGTCTATTTTATGCGAAGTAGAATTCTGAATGTTTGTAAAACTATCACTTTGTTAGCGAAACAGACAAGTGGTTTGTTTATTTGTGGTTACTAATTGAAATTCATTGGAAAAGCATTGTTTAAAATGGCGCTGTGAAAAGTTTTTGTAAAGGAGGGGTGAGTTTACGGAGTAACACACAATGAAGCTGCAGCGGCAGTGTATGTTATTTTGGTCCGCGCTGTGATTGGCTGACATACGTCACAGCAAGCGCACTGATTGGTTCATGTGACAGTGACGAGCTGATACCAGATTGGTCACTTCTGAATACTGTGTTTCTATTGGTTGAGCAAGGTGGTGACGTAGCTTAACCTGATTGGCTTGTTGGTGTCTTTCGCGCACAGATTGGCTGAAGTAGCGAAACACCAAGAAAATATTTTGAACGCTTTGGAATAAGCGATTTTGATTTTAAAACATGAGTTATTGGAATGATAGTGAGAAAAAGAAGCCTTCATGGTTTCAGAAAGTGAAAAATTTGTTTAAACCTGACAAGAAAATTGAAACGCGTGGTGGTAAATTACTTCATAAGTACAAAACACCTCCAGCCTATATGGAAGGCAAATATGGTTATCATACCGTAATTTGGTTTGAAAATTGGATGCATTCTACAAAAAATGAAGGCGTATTAGCATGGCCGGAAGATGGGTCATTTAATATGAACATTTTGAGAAACCTGACAAAAAAAATGATGGATCTTGTGCCGAAGCCTAGACCTACACAATTTGAGGCTTTAGTTGAATGGGAAGTTGAGATGATGGAACTTGAACGTGAAAGCAAATGCTTAGCACCTAGAAATTCAAAGCAGATTCTAAACAGAGAAACACATGAGGACAAAGTGAGACGCTGGAGAAAAGCAGACATGTATGATGGTCTGTATCCAGTGAGAATAATGATTACCGATGATCTAGAACAAAAGAAAGCTCAGAAGAGGCTTGATGAGAAATTAGATGATGCAGTTTTAGAAGACATTTATGCTACTAAACGCAAACCGCCACCCTATCAAATAGATTCTCAATCTACCCCGAGAGTTTCTACAGGAACTTCTCCAAGTGCACCTCCCGAAGGACGAAGGTTCTTCCAGATTTTTAAAATTACCTGAAAGAGTAGGGTCAATAAATAATTGTAGTACACCTAGAATTCCTCAACAGGAAAATAATTTTACGAGAAGTCAGGAAAGAATACTTGCTGATATGCCAGAAATTTCCAGTTATAATAAAGCAAAGGAGGACTTAATTCAACAATTAACAAAAAGCATGGAAGCAGTGACAGTACCAGTAACTATTGGTCCTGTTGTACCAGTTTTTGATCAAGGAGAAAATAGACATTCTGCTTTGACAGTTCCATTGAATGCAGAAATTCAAAAAGTGGCTGAAAGATTTTATTCAGAACTTTCAGAAATACATAAAGAGAAATGTATGACGCCAAATTTAACTTTAAATGGGAGTCTGTCAGGTTCTCAGACACCATCTGTTGCAGAATCAGATCCAGGTCTGTCAGAGAGAAGCTTAAATAGGATAGATTTAACACAAACTGCATTGTCTCCAGAAGCTCCTGATTATAAAAAGCTTGACGTTGCAAAATTAAAGGCTGATTTAGAAGAACTAGTTATTGGCACAATTAGTACTGACAGTTTGAAGTTGTATCAGGATGATGAACTTCTTTTCATCTGTAAAAGTATTCAGTGGAAAACAAAAAACAGGTATGAGCAACTGGAAGAAATGGCTGCTGAATTAGAAATTGATTTAAGTAAACAGAAACATTTGCAGAAACACTACAGAGTGGATTTTTCTGAGAAGGATATTGATAATCTCAATATTGCTGGAAGGATGACCCATATAAAAGAATTAATAAGTTTGCTTAGAAAACTAGGTGAGATAGGTAAATGGAGAATAAAATGGTCAAAGAATAAAGAACAGGACAAAAGGGTCAGGAGCGAGATGGTCTCAGAATTTCCAATGAGGGAAATAGCAGGAGGAGGGTATGTGCATGTTCCTTGGTCAAGACAGGATATTCTGTTGTTTACCAATGATTTCCCTCGTCTGAGAGAGAAGCCAGTCGAATGGTATTGACAGGTAGACAGATTTATTAAGGTGTCAAAAGTTCTGTGGATTGATCTGGATGGATTCTTTGACATTGTAGTCCCATCAGATCTTTGGACAGAATGCAAAATTTCTGTGGATTGGCCAAAAGAAGAACCTGCCCGAGACACAATTACAGGTGCCCCATCAAAAGATGTTATGGACATTTATAATAAGGTAATTTATTGGCTGAAAGGAAAAATTCCTGCGAAAGAAGTAGACTGGGTTAAGATTGACAGAACGAACCAGGAGCCAAAAGAATCAGTACATTCATTTTATGAAAGGTTGCTGTTAGTATTTAAACAGTACAGTGGCTATGAAAAATTAAGTGAAAAGGACATGAGCCATTTTATTTACAGATTTGTTTATGGCCTGAGACCTGAAATTGGTGAAATGATTAAAAATGGAATTGTGTGCTGGCAGTCACTTTCAGTTGATGACATCCTGAGAAAGGCAAAATATTGCAGTGACGAGATAGATGCAAAGCAAAAGAACCTGAAGGAAACAGCAATGTGGGCACAAGTGAAGGTAGCAGAGCATCAGCAACAGCAGTTGGCTTCTATGCAACAGAATCAAGGCAAATTTAAGAATAATTTTAATAATAAGCCTAAATTTAATGTAAATGTTGAAGAGCTGAAACAAAAGCTCCCATGTTTTAATTGCGGCGAAATTGGACACTGGAAGCGCGAGTGTAAAAATCCGCCCAGAAATTTTAAAAATACTTCATTGAATCCACAGATGCAGAGTGAGTTAAATCAGCAGCAACAGCAACAGCTACAGCAGCAGTTAAACGAGTTGAGTCAGCAGAGACAGGTAGCAAATCAGCAGAGTCAGATACAGCAGAGCCAGTTTCAACAAAGCCAAATTCAGCAGAGCCAGATTTCACAAGCACCATTCCCAAATTGTGTAAACGCTCAAAGGTTTACACCAGAAACAGGTTTTGTGGAGGAAATCAGGTAAATAATGGATCAAAAATAAACATGTCAAATGCTTCACAGCAGTTCTGGTTGAAAGGTAAGGAAGAAAGTGATTCATCAGAAGATTAATTATGACGGTGCCTGAAAGAGGAAGAAGAGTGTGTGCTTGGACCCACTCTTGAGGTAGATCAGTCTGGTCCATTTGTTAATGGTAAAGTGAATGATGTAGATATCACTTTTCTTGTGGACACAGGTGCTACCCGTTCTACTGTTAGATCAACAGAAATAGAAAACCTTCCTCTCTCTGGTGAGTCCATCCAAGTTGTAGGTGTGGCTAATCAGCAAATTAAAACAAGTCTGACAGAGCCTTTAAAAGTTGAGATTGGAAATTACAAAGATAAACACAGGTTTTTAGTTTGTGACAGCAGTCCTGTGAATCTGTTGGGTTGTGATGTATTGTGCAAAATGAATTGCAAGATATATTGCTCACCAGATGGCATTGAGTTGCAGACATCAGAAGAAGATGGGCTTTATAAATTGACAATGTTGATGGTCGAAGAGGAAAGAAAATTATTATTTCCTGTCTTTGATAAAAATAATTTGCCAAAAGAGCTTAAAAAGCCAGTCAAACAAGAAATTTGGGACCTTACTGGAAATGATATGGGTCTTATGAAAAATGTAGATCCAGTGAAAATTACTGTAAAACAAGGAAGAGATTTTCCGAATGTTCCTCAATACAAAATGAAAGCTGAAACAATTGAAGGTGTCATTCCAGTGATTGAAAAATTCATAAGCCAAGGTGTGCTAAAAGAGATTGAGAGTAGCCCATGTAATTCACCGATTATGGGTATCAAGAAGCCAAACGGAACATTGAGAATTGTTCAGGATTTAGGAAAAATTAATCCGTTTGTTGTTCCATGTTGCCCAATTGTTCCAAACCCTGCTGTAATTCTTTATCAGATTCCGCATGATGCAGAATGGTATACGGTAATTGACCTATGTAATGCCTTCTTTACAGTTCCACTGCATCCAGAGAGCCAACAAATTTTTGCATTCAGGTTCCAGAACCGCATTTTAGCATGGTGTCGTATCCCACAGGGGTATACTGAGGGTCCATCTATCTTTAATCAGTTGTTAAAGAAATCCCTGGAAGATTTGATTTTGCCTGGTAATTCAACATTGGTGCCACATATTGATGACTTGCTCGTGGCAGCAAAGACACGAGAAAATTGTGTTACTGATACCATTAATCTTTTAAATCGATTGGCAGATGAGGGACATAAAGTGTCACCTGCGAAATTGCAGTTTTGTAAACTAGAGGTAAAGTATCTTGGTCACAGAATTGCAAAAGGAATAAGACAAGTGACAATTGAAAGAATTAAAATGATTCGAGCAATACAGCCTCCGACAACACAAATACAGGTTAGAATGTTTCTGGGAATGGTTGGATACTGTCGACAATGGATTAGTGGATTTTCAGTAATTGCGAAACCACTGCAAAGACTAACAAAAGCTGACATAAAAGATCCAATCAGATTGTCAAAAATTGAACTGGAAGCTTTTGAACCATTAAAAAGAAGCTTATGTGAAGCTCCAGCTTTGGGTATGCCAGATTATGAAAAAGAGTTTGAGCTGTACTGCAGTGAAAGAGAAGGTTGTGCACTGTCAGTCCTGATTCAGAGACCTGGAAAAATGAGAAAACCAATTGCTTATTTCTCAGCTGTTTTGGATCCTGTTGCAAAAGCTTTGCCAGGTTGCTTAAAAGCAGTGGCTGCAACAAGTGTAAGTCTTGAACAGAGTGAGGGTATTATTATGGGATTTCCTGTAAAAGTATATGTACCCCATTCAGTTGAAATTCTTCTTACCAGAAGCAAAACTCAGCATTTAACTAGTAGCAGATTGACAAAATATGAGAAAACAATTCTGGGATCAGATAAGGTTTCTATTGCAAGGTGTGTGAATTTAAACCCTTCCACATTATTGCCAGATGGAGTTGTTACTGAGGTAAATAATGAAAATGACATTGATCATGAATGCCTGGATGTTGTAGATTATTGTACAAAACCTCGACAGGACATAAAAGATGTTCCTTTACCTAAATCTGACCTGGTATATTTTGTTGATGGTTCCTGTTTAAGAACTGATGAAGGAATTCTGGGAGCAGCATATTCAGTATGTACAGTTTCAGATGTTGTAGAGGGTTCACCTCTTGATGGGATTCGTTCTGCTCAGATTGCAAAGCTAATTGGTTTAATTTGAGCTTGTGAAAAAGCAGCTGGTAAAAAAGGAACCATAGTGACTGATAGTCAGTATGGATATGGCGTAGTTCATGACTATGGCCAGCTTTGGTCTCAAAGAGGTTATTTGACCTCTGCGGGTACGCCGATCAGAAATGCAAAATTGATCAAAAGATTGATCGATGGCATTCAGTTACCAGAACAAATTGCTGTTGTAAAGTGTGCAGCTCATAAAAAAGGAGAAGATTACATTACTAAAGGTAACGCCTACGCAGATGAGATTGCAAGGTACTGCGCAAAGAACAATTATTCAATCAATCGGGAAAAAGACAAAAGTCACATGTTGCAATTCTCTCATGCTAATTTCTGTAGTTGAAACATGGCAGGAGTAAAAGAATTACAAGATGAGGCAGAAGAAGAGAAAAACACATGGTTAAAAGCAGAGTGTAGACAGCGAGAGGAAGATGGAGTTTGGGTTTACAAAGATGGCAGACCAGTAATGCCGAACTGTATGATAGCTGACATGGCACGGATGTACCATGGTCCAGGGCATTTAGGGAGAGATTCAATGATCAAACTATTCAGAGAAACATGGTTCAGTCCAAAATTCAGAATCATAGCAGAGTCACTTTGCCAAAGATGTTTGACCTGTCAACAGATGAATCCGAATAGGAAAATTGTTGTAAGTTTGGGAACCATAGGACGGGAGGGTGGTCCATTTACCAGATTGCAGATGAATTTCATTGACATGCCAAAGCACAACAAGCTCAAATATGTGCTTGTGTTTGTTTGTCTGTTTTCAAGATGGGTGGAAGCTTTCCCAACTCGTCATAATGACTCAGTCACTGTGGCAAAATTGCTTTTGAGAGAGATTATACCTAGGTACGGATTTCCAGTAACTATTGAAAGTGATCGCGGAACGCATTTTGAAAACAGATTGCTGAAATTAGTTTGTAAGGCTTTAAACATTGAGCAGAAACTGCATTGTGCATACAGACCAGAGGCATCAGGTGTTGTTGAGCAGATAAATGGAACTATCAAAAACAGAATCTCAAAAATGTGTCTAGCCACAGGAGTGAAGTGGACAGATGCTCTTCCACTTGTTCTAATGTCATTGAGAAGTACTCCAGAGAAAAAGACAGGCCTTAGTCCTCATGATATCTTAATGGGTAGAGTAATGAGGCAAGTATGTGTTCCAGTTGGCAAGCTACTGAGTATTAATGATAGTGCAATCATTGAATACTGTCAGAATCTTTCTGATGTAGTTAATTCTGTATTTCATCAGGTGGGAACAGATGTAATTACTAAGGAGAAAGAACAAGCTCATGATCTGTTGCCTGGAGATTGGGTAAGGACCAAAGTTCATCGAAGAAGAAATTGTTTAGTACCAAGGTGGCAAAAAGCAAGACAAGTCATTTTGGTCACAACAAATGCAGTTAAATGCAGAGGTCTGAAAAGGTGGGTGCATGCGAGCCATACTATTCGTGTACCACCTCCTGAAAATTCTGATGAAGAAAGTGAGACGACAACTGATTCAGATTCAGAAGGAGATCCTGAGGATCCAGAGTCTGATGATCAGCAAGAAAATCAACATCTGGAGAATCTAGATGTGAATCAGAACTTGAATGAAGAAGATCTGGGAATCGAAACTGGAGATCAATATGTTGATGAAGACCTGTTAGAAAAAGAATCTCAAAAAGAAAAAGGAGATTCAGAGGCAGAAAACTCAGAGCAAAACAGAAATCTAATCAAGGAGAGTATTGAAAGGCAAAGAAGTAGCTCTGTGAATAGGAGCAAGAAACCTGAAACTGGGAAGCTAAAGGTGATCCCTGAAGAAAAGGAGGAAGAATTGCCAAGTACCAGCTGTAAGGATGATGTTCCTAATGGAGTGAAGCTGCCGAGTAAAGAAGTTCCTAAATACAGATTTGAAGTCTCAGAAACAGACACAGATGGGAGTGATGAAGAGTCTGAAATAAGAAAATTCAGAAAAAGAGCTTGGAAAGCTGAAAGTAACGAAAACGTGCCAAAGAAGAAAATCTTGAGGAAAGGAGATATTTGGCCAGAAGATAATTTGAAATTCAAACTGGTGAAGAAATCAAAAGAACAGATTAACGAAGTGTCTAGTCAGGGAGGTGACTCTGATAAGAAAGACGAAAAGAATAAAAAAATAGAAGTAATAACACGTAAGAAAAAAAGAGTAATAAAGTCAAATCAAAAATATAAGTCCCCAGAATGGACATACATCATTATCCCACCAATTGTTGAGGTAGGAAGTAGTAGTCAAGAGGATTTGGAAGAAGCTAGTGACAATGATTGAAGCTGTTTAGTTTTAGATAAGGGTTTTGATTCCTGGCAAAAGGCTGAAGAAAATGTGTTAGGTGACTTTAGGTCGAAGAAATTGTGTTTAGCCGAAAACACATGTTTATGTGACGCAAGGTCGAAGAAAAGCTGTTTTAGGGTTCTTTAAAAAAAAAAATTTAAAAGGGGGGATATTTTAGTTTTTAGTTTTATAGTTCATTGCTTACTTATTTTTAAAATTTTTGTTTTGTTTCTTCATTTAAAAAAAAATGCCTAATTCAGATACTTCAAGGTGCTCAATTTTGAAAAGAGGTTGCAAAATGTCTTCAATTTGTGTAGTTCTCTTAGTACTGGTTTGGTTAATTTTAGCTGTAGTATACCCATTTGGTATTGATAAACAGAAACTAAAGACTAATATAACAAGTAAGGCAGAAACTAAACAAGAAAAACATGCTGGCAAGTCAAGCAGAGTTATTGAGCATAATCCAGAGATCCATCAAGATAGATCTGTTAGAGATTTTTCTAGCAATTCATTTTCTAGGCTTCTGTCTGAATATGTTAAATTAATGCATGTAAAGGATTGCTATGTTTGTGTGAAGCTGCCTGCTTCTGTTTCAGAGGGGGTTACTTAGAACATGTTACCTCTCACTTATGGCATCACTTGCAGTGTAATTGCTAGTCTGTTTTTATCAAACTGGACGTCTGGAATATTATTATTCAGACTTTGATGAGGTTTTTGTAAATCTTAAAGTTGTAAATAGTTTAAACAAAGTTAGGCCTGCGAAACAGATGAGGGAAATCTTTTTAGTAGCTAATGAACTTAACTATGAATATGCTTATAGAAATAATTTAACATGCAAAATGAGAACAGAAGAAAAGACTTTCCTGAATATGGTTGAGGAGAGAAGGGGTGTTTACAAAAGAAATGAGATGCTTAAACATGCCAAGTCTAAGTACTGATATAACATACGGGTTGACCCAAAAGCACTGGGACCTGGGTAGTCAATAGTATATGAAAAGGGGGTCCCAGTTAGCACAAAATTAAACTGTACTGACTCAGAATTCTTAAAATAGACTATACAAAATTTCATAGACACAAGCTTAGAGAGATACTATTTAATACACATCCTCATTATGCAAAATAATTACCATTTCTTTTAACAGAACACTTTTGAAATTCACATGCCCAGGACAGAGGGCGTGGGGAGGAAAGGAAAAAGGAAAGTGTAAGGTAGTGTAACAAATAAAATTAGTCATACAGAATTGCCTGTGGTCCTATACACATTTCACATTAAGTACCACACATGACATAATGTACATTGTCACAAATCGATTCATGTACTCAAGAGGCCTATCCTGTTATCAGCATACACAGTCACTAATGATCCATTTGTTAACAAGTAGGAGTAGACAAAGACGTGTCGACGTTTCGACCCCAGAAGAGTAGGCGACGCTATTGCCCTACAGCGGGGTCTTCTTCAGGACTAACAGTGTTGGGGTGTGGGGGTGGAGTGGGAGGGCACCTATAAAGAAAAAAACTATTTTTAAAAAAGGGTTTACTATTTAAAGAAAAAGATGTGGGCTATATGCGCCCTACCAGATTACCTACAAAGGAGATGGTGGTATCCTTAATTCCGTCTGGTATGGATGGTGGGCCAGAGGCTCCTGGTTAGAAAGAGAGCGTAAGCCTAAGGAAAAAGTATAGGCTACTGTGAGTTTGTGGGCAAGAGATCAATATGTCTCACAATTAAAACATTGTACTACTACTATATACAATTGCGTAATAGTGCTTAAATAAGTAAGCATCACACACAACCCAGCCGGGTTAAAATCGATTTAAACACTATCATATGTTGGAGGAAAAACCACCCCAACCAAAAACAGAAAAAGTCATAATCAATGTTGTTCTTCACAAGTCAGAACGAATGACAAAAGCACAGGTTAGCCATAGGCAACAAATCGATTGGACAAGGCTCACCTATTCACGCTAGAGCTCAGTTGTAACGATTTCCTTGAAGAAAATCCACTGTTTACATAAACCGAAAAACGGCTTCCAGTATTAAAACAAGGTTCCTGCAGGTTTAAGCAAAACATAGGACTTAACTTAGTTCATTGTTGTTAGCTAATTGGATACGTACTACAAGGCCACTAGATTTATGTTACTCACCCCAAGTAAAGGAAAATAGATGGAAAGAATCCCCGTATTTTTCTTGTGCGTATTTTTTCTCAAAATATTAAGCGCTTCCGTTGATAAATCGGGAGCTGTTCCACGTATTGATCGCTATGGGCAAATGAGAGAGGGTACTTGTTGTTAGTCTAAAGGCCCGTGTCCGCACGCGTTTGGGCATTAAGATGGGGATCGCGTAACTAGCCCGGGGTTAGGATCTTACACTCACCGACGTTCTAGGACCGGAATGAATCCGTGCTCGGCATACCAGTGTGAACGCGCGGGCGTTCCAACGTTGACTGCAAATTTGCCGAAGGGGTTTTCACGGACGAGCAGCAGCTAAATGCCAGTTCCTACTGCACCAACCAATCCAGGTGCAGTAGAAGTGGAAAATAGACTAAACTCCGGCAGAAGTTAATTTAAACCATGGGCTACAGTATCCAAGCGACTCATCCACTTGCTTTCTCTCATATTCAGGATAGATGTAATGCTGCCACCTCGTGGTCCCAGAGAGACCTTTTCAATTACCACCCATGCCAACTCATCCACTGTGTGACCCATCCTCCTATAATGGTCTACCAGGGGAGCCCCCATTACCTCGCATCTGATTCTACTTAAAGTAGAATCAGATGCGAGGTAATGGTTTAAATGAACAGGACAACAGTTATGCCCAACGAGCGTGCCTCTAACGCAGGGTTAAGTGTATTGTTCTAATCTAGTTATCAATTGATTCTTAATTCATCATATGTTATATACTGCATCTAGGTATGTGAATATAAAAAACTGTATACCTTAATTCATATGTTTGTCCAGCCAAGATCAATTGTCAAAATGCATGTATATTGAAAATTTTGCTTCCGTATCTCTTACTAATGTATTTTGCCAGTCCATGAGTCTAAATATCTGTCTGGTCAGGTATATAAAATTTAAAGGACTGAATAATGTATCTTGTAAGGATCTTTCCGCCTGATACCTATTTATTCATTTACATTGACTGTTGCAAATATGGTACCTTTTTCTTGTTATTTCATGCTATTTCATTTTATTTGTTTGGTTCAAAGACATCACAACTGCCATGTATATTAATGCCTTTTTCGGTTTTGTGACTATGCCTACATTAAGGATTTGTTTTTTAACAATAATTGCCTCCGAGCTTAACTTCTGCCGGAGTTTAGTCTATTTTCCACTTCTACTGCACCTGGATTGGTTGGTGCAGTAGGAACTGGCATTTAGCTGCTGCTCGTCCGTGAAAACCCCTTCGGCAAATTTGCAGTCAACGTTGGAACGCCCGCGCGTTCACACTGGTATGCCGAGCACGGATTCATTCCGGTCCTAGAACGTCGGTGAGTGTAAGATCCTAACCCCGGGCTAGTTACGCGATCCCCATCTTAATGCCCAAACGCGTGCGGACACGGGCCTTTAGACTAACAACAAGTACCCTCTCTCATTTGCCCATAGCGATCAATACGTGGAACAGCTCCCGATTTATCAACGGAAGCGCTTAATATTTTGAGAAAAAATACGCACAAGAAAAATACGGGGATTCTTTCCATCTATTTTCCTTTACTTGGGGTGAGTAACATAAATCTAGTGGCCTTGTAGTACGTATCCAATTAGCTAACAACAATGAAGTTAAGTCCTATGTTTTGCTTAAACCTGCAGGAACCTTGTTTTAATACTGGAAGCCGTTTTTCGGTTTATGTAAACAGTGGATTTTCTTCAAGGAAATCGTTACAACTGAGCTCTAGCGTGAATAGGTGAGCCTTGTCCAATCGATTTGTTGCCTATGGCTAACCTGTGCTTTTGTCATTCGTTCTGACTTGTGAAGAACAACATTGATTATGACTTTTTCTGTTTTTGGTTGGGGTGGTTTTTCCTCCAACATATGATAGTGTTTAAATCGATTTTAACCCGGCTGGGTTGTGTGTGATGCTTACTTATTTAAGCACTATTACGCAATTGTATATAGTAGTAGTACAATGTTTTAATTGTGGGACATATTGATCTCTTGCCCACAAACTCACAGTAGCCTATACTTTTTCCTTAGGCTTACGCTCTCTTTCTAACCAGGAGCCTCTGGCCCACCATCCATACCAGACGGAATTAAGGATACCACCATCTCCTTTGTAGGTAATCTGGTAGGGCGCATATAGCCCACATCTTTTTCTTTAAATAGTAAACCCTTTTTTAAAAATAGTTTTTTTCTTTATAGGTGCCCTCCCACTCCACCCCCACACCCCAACACTGTTAGTCCTGAAGAAGACCCCGCTGTAGGGCAATAGCGTCGCCTACTCTTCTGGGGTCGAAACGTCGACACGTCTTTGTCTACTCCTACTTGTTAACAAATGGATCATTAGTGACTGTGTATGCTGATAACAGGATAGGCCTCTTGAGTACATGAATCGATTTGTGACAATGTACATTATGTCATGTGTGGTACTTAATGTGAAATGTGTATAGGACCACAGGCAATTCTGTATGACTAATTTTATTTGTTACACTACCTTACACTTTCCTTTTTCCTTTCCTCCCCACGCCCTCTGTCCTGGGCATGTGAATTTCAAAAGTGTTCTGTTAAAAGAAATGGTAATTATTTTGCATAATGAGGATGTGTATTAAATAGCATCTCTCTAAGCTTGTGTCTATGAAATTTTGTATAGTCTATTTTAAGAATTCTGAGTCAGTACAGTTTAATTTTGTGCTAACTGGGACCCCCTTTTCATAAGTCTAAGTACTGGCAAATGGAGGATGCTAAGCTTAATGGTGTTAACACAAATGCAGCTATTCATATAGATGAACCAGTTAGTGGTAAATTTTGCATTAGAAGAGATAACACATTATATGATAACTTTTTTGTGGGTGCTAGTCAATGTGAGGATACTTATCGTATCATAGGGGGATGGGGATTTAAAGGTGGAAAAGATCCAATTTTTCCTGGAATTTATTTTATCTGTGGTAACAAAGCATACATTAGCCTCCCAGACCATTGGTATGGGACGTGCTATCTTGGACTAGTTTTTCCAAAGATTTTTCATGTTGACAGAAATGAGAAAGGTACCTTTGAATTTGGTGAACACCTGAATAGGTAAAAAAGAGAAAGTTTTACAGAAGTTTTGGGAGACATCTTTGGTGCTGTTATTTCTATGGCAGGAATCACCATGAATTCAATTAAAATAAGAAAAGTTTCAACAATTGTAGACAGATTGTCCACAGATACAGCAAGTGGTTTTCAATTGGTCAACACAGAACTTGTTGCTACCAGGAGCATGGTTATGCAGAAACGTCTTGCATTAGACATTCTGCTTGCGAAAGAGGGAGGAGTCTGTGGGGTTTTACATGTCCAGCATTGTTGTACCTATATTCCTGACAAGTCGGAATATTGAGTCGCTTTTTAAAAATATAACAGAGTTTCATGAGGAGATAGAACCCCTGGAGGAAGAAAATTTCACTGAACGAATAGGCAAAAGAATTGAGGCAATTAAAGAATGGTTTTCAGAAATTGGTGGCTCAATCATCGGCAAAGTGCTGTATCCAGTAATTGTCATCATTATGGTGATATTGCTGCTAAAAATTAGTTGCATGATCCACAAGAGAAAGAAGTATCAGAAAGAAAAGAGGAGGATTTACAAACTCAGAAAGGAACAAGAGAAGGAATACGAGTTAGAAGAGATGAGAAGGGCTCAGTTTGAAACTATTGAGCAAACAGCAGAAACAGGGGTTTAGGGAGACTAATACTGAAAGAACTCAAAATATGACCTCTCTAAATTGGGTTCAAAATTTTCTAAATTTTGGGTGTTGTTTGGTGATTTTGAACTCACCAGATGAGGGAGTTGATGGAGCGAGTTTCAGAAATAATTTTATTCTGACTCGCTAAATTAATTCTTTGTAACATGAATTAATATATTAAAGAATTGTTGCATGATTTGTTGTATTAATCAATCTAGATTAAAAGTTTTACTTTACATCACACGCAGGACTAATATTAATGTGCTCATGTTGCATTTGCAAGTCTGCTTTGTAACACAATAACTAATATTGTTTTGTTCGTCATATTGTCTTTGTCAACATTAATGCGGCTGATTATTTGATGGCTTGTGCTTTTATTATGTGTGCTTAGGTGTTTGTCTATGTTGTGATTGTTTATCCATGTTGTGTTTGTCTATCTTTTTACTCTTTCAGAAATATGAAGTATCCAGCTGGACTTTATGAAAAAAGGTAGATATTAAATGTGCTGCTTTATTTGTGTGCTTCCGCTAGGTGACATATATTAATGGGTTAAATATTAGCAATGGAGGGTGGGTGACAGAAGGGTTTATTTTGCTTGAATTAATCACTCTTTTGTGTTTGTTTAAATACTAGCTCGAGAGAAAGGCTTGAAGCCTAGTTCTGATGAAAGTTGGTTGGCCTGACTGAAATAAAATATTTCCTTGGAAATGTACTGAAGCTCAAACAAAAGACTTTGTGTAAACATGCTCCGAAAGTAAAATACGTCAAGGCCAAGGAAGCGAATAGAGGCAGTTTGGCTAAAGTCCTGGAGGAAGCTGTGAACATTTAGTTTAATGTTGCAATCTCTCGGAAGCCGGTGTCGCTTCATGTCAATGGACAATGACATAATGATGTCATGAACTTTTGATGCGGTGGCCTCTCGATGGTCTGATGGTCGACAACCAACTGGGTTGCTGGTTTTATTAAAAATATAATTTTTTAGTTAGATTAGTGGGTCAGAAAAAGTATAAGAACCTAGCCCTTTGAGGGGAGCGGGGCTGACTGTTCCTGAGGGCGAAGTGCTGTCCGATTTTCCCTTGGACACGTAAGGATTCTGAATGCATATTAAATGCCTTTTCTTTTTCAGGTCAGAAAGCTTAACATAGGGAATTAGGGTTAATGTTGATTTTAACTCATTAAATATGTGCAATTTTGAAGTGTCGGACCTTTTGTGCCAATAAACTAATGGATAATACTGATTTAATAAAAAATGTTTGAAATAAATAAATGAGCTAATAAAGATTTGAAACTGAAACTTTGAAACTTTAAAATAAAAGACTTAAAACATCAAGCTGGTCTTGATTATTCTAGTCGTTACCATTAGCTGACTCATTGGCCATAGTGGTCTAATTAAATGATTTCTTTGATTTTCTATAAATAAAATGTTATACTGCAGTTGTATATAATGTACATATAGTTTTGATAGTGTGATTAATTAGGCCACATGATTCAGTTATTCACTTTTCTGTCTCTGTTCAATGGGCCTTAGTTTGATTAGTATGGCGAGTATCAGGTAGAGATTGGTGTTTATAGAGAGACAGAATTTCTATAGTGACGCTGGATCGGTTGCTCGGTGGGGGAGTGAGCTGCGGGCTGGAGCGGAGAGCCCCCCTCCCCAATGGCGTCAGGAATGATCAGCCACCAACTGACCATGACCCATCACAACCCGACCCTGGTAGCAATGGGGGAGCCATACCTGCTACAAGCAGTGTGGGTGGGGAGGAAGTTGTGGGGCTGCTGACACTGTGGCCCAGGAGCAGCTGATAGAGCATTGGCGCGAGCATGGGCAGGGGTAGGTGCATGCACCACTTGCCAATCCCGGCCTGGTTGCGTGCTCATTTGCCCGGGTGGGCCTTAACAGGGGGCCACAGATTCAGCGCGCACACCCTACTCAATAGTAATGGCCTGACGGGCCATTCACCAAGGGGGGGTGGCACAGGGGGCCACTTGCACCATGGCAACATTGCGGTACCAATACAGGTGGGGAAACAACAGTTACAACGCAACTGTTACAACTGACTACTTTTACAACGCAACTACTACAACACAGGATCCTTTACAACGCATGCCTTTACAACGCATGACATTACATAGCAGATGCTATTACAACGCATGCCATTACAATGTAAGTATAGGTAAGTTTATCTTTTTTAAAACATTTATTTAATTTGGGTTTTTGGGTACAGGGGTATTTTTAGGGTTCAGGGTTAGGTTTGGGTTATGGGGTACAGGGGTATTTTTAGCGTTCAGGGCTAGGTTTGGGTTTTGGGGTACAGGGGTATTTTTAGGGTTCAGGGCTAAGTTTGGGTTTTGGGGTACAGGGGTATTTTTAGGGTTCAGGGCTCGGTTTGGGTTTTGGGGTACAGGGGTATTTTTAGGGTTCAGGGCTAGGTTTGGGTTTTGGGGTACAGGGGTATTTTTAGGGTTCCGGGCTAGGTTTGGGTTATGGGGTACAGGGGTACAGGGGTATTTTTAGGGTTCAGGGCTAGGTTTGGGTTATGGAGACAGGGGTATTTTTAGGGTTCAGGGCTAGGCTTGGATTTTGGGGTACAGGGGTATTTTTAGGGATCAGGGCTAGGTTTGGGTTATGGGGTACAGTGGTATTTTTAGGGCTCAGGGCTAGGTTTGGGTTTTGGGGTACAGGGGTATTTTTAGGGTTCAGGGCTAGGTTTGGGTTATGGGGTACAGGTTTGGGTTTTGAGGTACAGGGGAATTTTTAGGGTTCAGGGCTAGGTTTGGATTATGGGGTACAGGGGTATTTTTAGGGTTCAGGGCTAGGTTTGGGTTATGGGGTACAGGGGTATTTTTAGGGTTCAGGGCTAGGTTTGGGTTTTGGGGTACAGGGGAATTTTTAGGGTTCAGGGCTAGGTTTGGGTTATGGGGTACAGGGGTATTTTTAGGGTTCAGGGCTAGGTTTGGGTTATGGGGTACAGGTTTGGGTTTTGAGGTACAGGGGAATTTTTAGGGTTCAGGGCTAGGTTTGGGTTATGGGGTACAGGGGTATTTTTAGGGTTCAGGGCTAGGTTTGGGTTAAGGGGTACAGGGGTATTTTTAGGGTTCAGGGCTAGGTTTGGGTTATGGGGTACAGGGGTATTTTTAGGGTTCAGGGCTAGGTTTGGGTTTTGGGGTACAGGGGAATTTTTAGGGTTCAGGGCTAGGTTTGGGTTATGGGGTACAGGGGTATTTTTAGGGTTCAGGGCTAGGTTTGGGTTTTGGGGTACAGGGGTATTTTTAGGGTTCAGGGCTAGGTTTGGGTTAAGGGGTATAGGGGTATTTTTAGGGTTTAGGGCTAGGTTTGCGTTATGGGGTACAGGGGTATTTGTAGGGTTCAGGCTAGGTTTGGGTTATGGTGTACAGGGTTTTTTTAGGGTTCAGGGCTAGGTTTGGGTTTTGGGGTACAGGGGTATTTTTAGGGTTCAGGGCTAGGTTTGGGTTTTGGGGTACAGGGGTAGCTTTAGGGAATAGGGATATTTTAAGGGTTCAGTTTTAAAAAAAACTACTTTAAATAAATTAAATTAATTACAATAAATTCATTAAATTAAAATAATTAAATATTTATTAATTACAATTTTTAAAAAAAAGATATACTTACCTATACTTACGTTGTAATGGCATGCGTTGTAATAGCATTTGCTATGTAATGACATGCGTTGTAAAGGCATGCGATGTAAAGGATCCTGCATTGTAAATATCGCGTTGTAATGGTATGCGATGTAAAAGTTAGCGTTTTAACGTCATACATCCATACAGGTGATGTCACCCACAGTGGCTCCTTGGCACTTCCCACCAATTTGCAATGGATTGGTTTAGGGTGAGGTCATTTTATGCTAGCCATATATTTGACGTTTTTCAGAGCGTAGATCATGTTCCTAATTGGTGGTGCAAATCTCGTGCAATTTTCTTTCATGTACATGGAATTTTCCCCCACCACCATGAGGGTGCAGGGATTGTTCACTCCGGACTCCCTCCGAGCGGCCCTGGGAGGCATGCGTCCTCTACACATAAGGGCAGGGGTGCTGTGCCTTGACCCGGACACAGGGAATGGCTCAAGGTATCACTAACGTGCGTCGTGTCCGGGGCCGGACTTGGTGCGCATTGAGCTTTGGCTTCCAAGCCCAGTAGCTATTTCTGTCGGGGCTGGAGGCTGATCGAGGGTTTTGGAGGCTTGCCGGAGGTGCGGGAGCGTTGCAGGCCCTCCCCTCCACCCATCCAGTACTGATCTGGTCAAGTAGGGTTTAGCGGGGTAACTAGCTATTAGCTGCCAAGTCTTGTGAGCATACAACCTGAAGGATATGGTGCGGTGGCCGGGGTGTGAGAATCCCACACCTGCACCATCCACAGCATTAGAGTACCTCTCCTACACCAGGCTTAGGTGCACAGCCTGGGGTGGCTTTCCTTTAGTGGTGGGATGTCGGTGTAAACCTGTGTCCTGCTTGGCGCCTGGGTGGCGTGCACCGTGAGAAGTCTGCTTCGTATTTTCAGTGAGCGAAAACTTTGCTGCTCGGTGTCGGGTCCAGGATATATCCAGACAGAAGTCCAATTCCTCAGGAGTGAAACTGCTGCCTCAACCTTCCCTAGGAGTACCGCCACCACTGTGTTCTATGAACTAAGCAGGGTGAATAGGTAACCCCAGAAAAAGAAGAGACCAAGTCAGAGGTCTATCCGCTGGAGGAATGTTCAACAGGAAGGGGCGGCTATAGCTGCAGTGGAAACATAAAGAGAAAACAGCACAAAATTACTCTATCATGTACCCCTCTTCTAAACCCCCTACAACTGACAATGTGTGTGTGTGTGTGATGTCCCACACTTACCAGTGACATACAAGAATCAGGACTTCAGCAGCGGTGACTCAGTATAGGCAACTTGGTCTCAAAAACAAAGAAAACATGTTCCAGTACTTCCCAAAATAAAATGAAATATCTTCACAATAGATCCGGTGAAAATGAACCAAACCAATAAGGCCAATCCGTGACCACGAAGGCTGGAAAAGTCTGTAAGTAAAGTTGTTATTTCTAGCGATGCAAAAGTCCTCTGACAGCGTCAGACAAAGAACAGAGAAAGAGTAGCATCTCACTCACGCTGCACGAGTAGAGCAAATGACCACGAGCAGAGAGGGAATAGCGTCCTTCAAATGCGGTTCGGGAAGAAGTCTCATAAGAGTCAATAAAGTTGTCCGAATATCAACAACCCAAAAAACAAAGCAAACAGGATCGCGTCCACCCGTTGCCGTCACGGGGACACGAAGTGAAGTCACAGGCGGGAGATAGCAAAAACAACGTAACCGGGCAGAGACTAACACCAGATTAGGAATAGTCGAGCGGAGTGAATACAATTAGAGGAAACCCGTGACAGAATCAAGGGACGTTTCTGAAAGCAACCTCGAAGCACTCTCGCAATGCGCTATGAAAGTGCACCGGAGTCTCTAAACACAAAGGGAGGGGTGAGGGAAGTCTTCGGAATCCGTGGGGAGAGCGATTCTTCGGAATCAGAAGGGGGTAGGCAGGAAATTCAAGAGGGGAGCTTGACCAGTCAGGACTCCAACCAGGGAGCAGGAACAGAAAGGAAAGCCAAGCGCCGCCATCACTGCTCTGGGTGATTACATTCCTACCTCCATGGTCATGTGACCTGTTTCAGGGCAGTATGGGACAACACACCACTCCTCCCCTAGTAAGGCATTATGGGACTTGTGGTGCATTCTGAGATCCCCTCCTTGAAGACCTAACAGTTCTTCCCTCTAAAGGCCTCCTTATGGGTCGGGGTTTTGTTGGATTTAGGGCGTGAAATCGTCTAACCAATCTGGGAGCATGTACATGTTCAGCGGGTTCCCAAGTCCTAACTTCTGGGGAGTACCCAACCCAGTCTATTAGATACTGGAGTCTGCCTCTCACCCTTCGGGAATCTATCACTCGTCTTACTTCATATTCCAATTCATTGTTCACTTTGAGAGGAGGTGGAGGGGGTTCTGGACAGGAAGGAGGTAGATAAGGTTTCAACAAGGAGGAATGAAAGACAGGGTGAATCTGCATTGCTGGAGGGAGCTCCAGTCTCAAGGCTACAGGATTTATGATTTTAGACACAGGGAAAGGACCTACATACCTGGGTTGTAGTTTACGTGGCCCTTCTAATCTAAGATTTTTAGAAGCTAACCAAACCAGATCCCCTATGGCGTATTCTGGGGCCGAACGGCGATGTTTGTTTGCTTGTATTTTCATGTTTTCTTTGGCGTCAAGTAAGTTTTCTGTAGCTTGCTCCCAAATCTTTAATAGATTTTTGTGATGGTCTACTACTGTGGGAGTGTGTGACAATGAAGGGGGGAGATCTAAGGGAAGAAACCTAGGGTGATATCCTGTGGTGAAATAGAAAGGGGAGGTCTTGGATGCAGAGTGCGTGCAATTGTTATAAGCGAACTCAGCTAATGGCATGGCTTGAACCCAATCACCAGAAATGGTTGTAATCAGACATCTCAAATATTGTTCTAGGGTTTGGTTGGTTCTCTCGGTTTGCCCATCAGTTTGGGGATGGTAAGAGGATGATAGACGGTGGTCTATGTGGAGGGCTAGACACAATGTTTGCCAAAATTTGGAGACGAATTGAGGTCTGATATAATCATGGAAGGCAAACCATGTAGCCTAACTATGTTCGGTATGAATACATCAGTTAGTTCTAGGGCTGTAGGAAGTTTCTTCAAAGGTATGAAATGAGCCATTTTGGACAATAAATCCACCACGACTAATACCGTAGTGAATCCTCGAGTCAAGGGGAGATCAGTGATAAAGTCCATGCTAATGGAAGACCACGGACTATTGGGCACTGGTAGGGGTTGTAGAAGTCCCGCAGGGGCACAATGTAAAGATTTCTGTCGAGCACATGTGGGACAAGCAGATACATAGGCAGCTATATCCTTTGTCATTCCCTTCCACCAAAACCACCTCTGACATATCATTCTTGTCTTCTCTTCGCCTGGATGTCCTGCAAGAGGAAGGGCATGACACCAATGAATGATCATGTTTTGCTCTTCTTTAGTAGGAAGAAATAATTTCCCCTTATGAAAGAAAAGATTATCTGCAATGGTGTTAGAGGGATTTTTTACCCATTCTGCCTGATCTATTGAGTAGACTTGTTCCAAATGAGTCATGAAGTTGTGAGAATCGATACTCCTTTCCCCAAGGGCCACTATTCGATTCTCTGAAATAATGGGAACAGGGTAATCGATCGACCACTTATGTTCTTTGCCCAAACGTGACAGAGCATCAGCCTTGCCCTGTTTTACTCCAGGCCTGAAGTGTATCTGAAAATCATATTCCCCAAAAAATGAAACCCATCTCATCTGTCAAGGAGTTAGGGCCTTGGCTGTGCGGAAATACTGCAGATTGCGATGCTCAGAGTAGATGGTGATAACATGAGGGGAACCCAACAGGTAATGACGTCACTCTTGGAATGCCAATTTGATGGCTAACAATTCCCTTTCCCCTATGGTATAATTCTGTTCTGCTTGGGATAGGGTTTCGGAGAAATAGGCCACGGGATATAAGATGCCTGTGTCTGGATGGCGCAGGGATAGAACCCCTCCAACCGGATATTGGGAAGCATCAGCTTCCACAAAATATGGTTGAGTTTCGTCTGCATGTTCGACTACGGGTGCAGTAATGAATTGATGTTTTAAGACTTGAAAAGCCTTCTCTGCTTCTGTATCCCAGTTAAATACCACACCCTTCTTTAGAAGTCTTGTGATGAGCTTGATAAGTTCTGAAAAATGACTAATGAACCTTCTATACAAGTTTGAGAACCCTAGGAAGGATTGTACCTCTATGACCGAGGTGGGACTGGACCAATCCACTATGGCAGAGACTTTAGCTGGGTCCATGTGTATTCCCTCAGGAGATACGATAAATCCTAGGAATGCCACTTTCTGTGTATGGAATGTACTCTTGTCCAATTTGGCAAAGAGATGATTCTCCTGCAGTCTTTTCAGTATCATTTGTACATGTTTCACATGTTCATCCATGTTCTGTGAGTATATAAGAATATCATCAATATAGACAATCACAAACACATCCAAATAGTCTCTTAGGATTTCATTGATAAAAAACTGAAACGCTGCAGGCGCATTGCATAAGCCAAAAGGCATTACACAATATTCATATAGCCCAAACTTGGTGCAAAAAGCCGTCTTCCACTCGTCTCCTTCCTTTATGCGTATCAGGTGGTAAGCCCCTCTAAGATCGAGTTTCGTGAACACAGTGGCTTTACGCACCTGATCCAACAAGTTTGAGATGAGCGGAAGAGGGTACTTATTTTTAATTGTTACTTTATTTAGGGACCAATTATCCAGGCAGGCTCTAAGGCCCCCCTCTCTTTTAGGAAAAAAAAAGAAAGGGGAGGAGACAGGAGAGGTGGAATGGCGTATGAATCCCTTTTTTAGCATGTCTTGGAGATATTCATAGATGTATTTCGTCTCAGGTTCTGTGAGGGCGTATACCCTGCTGACAGGTAGGTCTGCCCCTGGAACCAAATATATCCTACAATCATAGGATCTATGAGGGGGCAAGACTGTCGCCTTTACTTCATCGAACACTTCTGCATATGATTGATATACTTCAGGAAGGGATGCACCATCGATTGTGGACAATGCACAATATATAGGAATGTGCCAATCAGTATTGTCCTGGTAACAATGAGTGAGGCAATAGGAAGATCTTAGAGTGACTGTTCTAGCTACCCAATCAATAAGGGGGTTATGTAACTGAAGCCATGGAACCCCTAGAATGGCTCAAAATGTTGGAGTGTCAATTAGATCAAAAGATACAGTTTCTGAGTGACCGTTATCACACAAAAGGATGATGTCGGCTGTGTGACAAGATATTAGTCCAGAGGATAGTTCAGTTCCATCCACAGCCCTGACCTTCTCTGGATGTTTCTTGGGTATGAATTCCAACCCCAACCTTTTTGCTACTGCTATGTCCAGGAAATTTCCTGTAGCTCCCGAATCCAGTAATATCGCCATAGTATGTCTTTTTGCGAAGGTAATACAAAGATTACGTTTTAGAAAAAGGTTTTGGGATCGAGGTCCATGTGTGACTTACATGTTGGGAGGTCTTAAACAAATCAGGACTTGGACGGGCGACCTCTTTTCTCTCCAAGTCAATTAGTTTTCCAACTTAACAACTCGACCGCTTTTGACAATATTGTCTCTGACGCTCTGATTTGGTTTTGCCATGCATTCTCTAGCAAAATGACCTCCTTTTTCACAATATAAACAGAGGTTCAGCTTCCTCCGCTTCTCCTTTTCTTCAGAAGACAGCGGTCCTCTAATGCTTCCTATCTGCATAGGTTCAGAGGTGTCTTTGGACTCTTTCTTCTCACTACGATTCAGAAAGATGCGGGAATATTCTCCCTTAGTTTTTTCACCTTTTCACTCAGCTAAACGATGATCCAGCTTTATAACTAATTCAATAAAGGCAGAACAGTCTTCTGGTGGATCAACTATTTGGGAGAGTATATCTTTTAACTCATCCTTAAGGCCTCTATAGAACAAGGACGTTCTCTTTTCCTCAGGCCATTGGGTTTTGGTTACTAACCTATTAAAGGTTGTGATATATGATAATAAGTCTTTTGACCCTTGCTTCAAGTTTAGTAACTCGTTGTCACTGGTCTGCATATACGAATGTCTGGAGAACAGGCTTCTCATTTTTTCCTTAAATAACACAAGATTATACAAGATAGGATCATCTTTTTCAACCAATATTACAGCCCATAATGCAGCATTCCCACTTAAATAAGAGATAATGAATGCAACTTTAGCAGCATCATCGGGGAAGGAAGCGGCTCTACATAAAAACTGTAAATGGCACTGATTCATAAATACTCCGTATTTAGAACTATCTCCACTGAATCGTTCTTGTATAGCTAAAGGGGTTTGTGGAGGTGTAACTACTGTGACGTTAACAGCAGAGGACGCCCCTTCGGGGATCGTAGGCGAAGTGTTTGCTGAAGGGACCTGAAAATGTGCAGGTTGTATATAATTATGTTTAAATTTAGGAGTAGCATCAGGTGGTTTACTAGTGATCTCTCGTTGTGTTTTATATACTGCATTTTCTGACACTAGTCGTTGATTTTCAACTTTCATAAGTTTCAGTTCTGTTTGGAGATTAACAACTGCTAGCTCTCGCATGGTGCTATCAGCTGATTCTCCCTGCATTAAGTCTTCCATTCTAATGCTTCACTCAGGAGGCGTATATATCGTAGGCTTGGCTTTCTGTCGGGTCCAGGATATATCCAGAGAGAAGTCCAATTCCTCAGGAGTGAAGCTGCTGCCTCAACCTTTCCTAGGAGTACCGCCACCACTGTGTTCTATGAACTAAGAAGGGTGAATAAGTAACCCCAGAAAAAGAAGAGACCAAGTCAGAAGTCTATCCGCTGGAGGAATGTTCAACAGGAAGGGGCGGCTATAGCTGCAGTGGAAACATAAAGAGAAAACAGCACAAAATTACTCTATCATGTACCCCTCTTCTCAACCCCCTACAACTGATAGTGTGTGTGTGTGTGTGTGTGTGATGTCCCACACTTACCCGTGACATACAAGAATCAGGACTTCAGCAGCGGTGACTCAGAATAGGCAACTTGGTCTCAAAAACAAAGAAAACATGTTCCAATACTTCCTAAAATAAAATGAAATATCTTCACAATAGATCCGGTGAAAATTAACCAAACCAATAAGGCCAATCCGTGACCACAAAGGCTGGAAAAGTCTGTAAGTAAAGTTGTTGTTTCCAGCGATGCAAAAGTCCTCTGACAGCGTCAGACAAAGAACAGAGAAAGAGTAGCGTCTCACTCACGCTGCACAAGTAGAGCAAATGACCGCGAGCAGAGAGGGAATAGCGTCTCTCAAATGCGGTTCGGGAAGAAGTCTCATAAGAGTCAATAAAGTTGTCCGAATATCAACAACCAAAAAACAAAATAAACAGGATCTTGTCCACCCGTTGCCGTCACGGGCACACGAAGTGAAGTCACAGGCGGGAGATAGCAAAAGCAACGTAACCGGGCAGAGACTAACACCCGACTCGGAATAGTCAAGTGGAGTGAATCCAATTAGCGGAAACCCGTGGCAGAATCAAGGGGCGTTTCTGAAAGCAACCACAAAGCACTCTCGCAATGCACTATGAAAGTGCACCGGAGTCTCTAAACACAAAGGGAGGGGTGAGGGAAGTCTTCGGAACCTGTGGGGAAAGCGATTTCGGAATCAGAAGGGGGTAGGCAGGAAATCCAAGAGGGGAGCTTGACCAGTCAAGACTCCAACCAGCGAGCAGGAACAGAAAGGAAAGCCAAGCGCTGCCATCACTGCTCTGGGTGATTAAGTTCCTCCCTCCATGGTTATGTGACCTGTTTCAGGGCAGTATGGGACAACACACCACTCCTCCCCTAGTAAGCAGCGTCGGATTGGTAACGCGGGCAGTCGGGAAATGCCCGAGGGTCCGGTGTCTGAGCTGCAGCTGTGGGCTGCTTTTTTGAGCAGCCTGGGGGGGCATTTACTGCGCTGTCAGGATACCGCCAGCGGCCCAGCAGGTGCTCGAGTGGCCTTGCTGGAGGCAGATGGGCGTCCATTACCTCCCTTGCATCAATTGGCAGAGGTGCCACTCCCTTTCTCTCCCTGGGCCGGCCGATTACTATATGCTGATTTAGCGGGGGCAGGGGGCCTGAGCAAAAGTGGCCTCACTTTTTTCAGGCGTGGTTCAACAGTGTAAACTAATTGGTGTTTTTTTGTAACCCCTCCCTTCCCCCCCATTATATCAAATTTCGCCGAAGCAGTGTTGTGGGGAAAGGCAATATGCAAATGTGTCCACTTTTTTTTAGCTTGCCCGGGCCGATTTTGAATCCCAATCCAACCCTGCTAGTAAGGCATTATGGGACTTGTGGTGCATTCTGCGATCCCCTCCTAGAAGACCTAACACTCGGCCAACAAGGGCCTTTGGCCACGAGGTGTTATGCATGTGGCCCTTCTCAAGGTCTTATTGATGAATATGCCACTGAGGAGAGAGGGTCAAATGGTTGCGGTTCTGGCCGGGGCTCGGCAAGCATGGCTTCATCTTTCTCACCTATTATGTTGCAGCAGCGGCCTTGGAACCCATCACTTCACTTGGCTCTGCTCACACCTAAGTTGGCCTAACACCACACAAAGCACAGGATGAGGGTGCATTGTCAGTGATATATGGTGAACTATGATAAATATGACAGAGGTAGCGTTTATGACGTCACAGACTTGATCAGTAATAATATCATGGTCACCCTTTGTCCCATATAGATAGAAGTTATGGACAGGCTCTGTTTTGCAAACAATAGTTATTTTGTCTTCGCTTGAGCCTCTTTCGCAGTACAACAAGGTCAACCTGGTCTCCAAAACGGGGATTGTACGCCGCTATTCCGTTTCCAAAGGGCTCCCGCTTTCTGCTTTCGGCACCTGGCTTAAGTGCAGGTGACCCGCCTGGCTGTTGTGGAAGTTGATTAGTGTAATAATCCCAATTGCGGTTGAGCTTGCTACTCGTGGTAGGGAGACACTTAATGCAATGTCCAACACATTAAGGTTAGAGTCCCACCAGTGCAGATCAGATGCATTGTCAATATGCCACGCAGCAAAGCCAGAATTGTGGCTTAAGTGATCTTATGCAACCAACAAGCATTGTTAAAGCCGATGGTACTGGCGTATTGTACTTGCACTACGTTTTTTTTAGTGTATACTCGGAGGTAATGTCAGAAGTCTCAAATTAGCAATCTGCTTTTGACTCCGATTACCAGCCCAATGGTGGGAAAGTACAAGCTCACACTAACTCAGGAAATTTAAACACGAAGAGAGGCACTGCAAAATACCGAGGCTACATTGTTCGATTGGCTACGAGGGCCTTTGTGGGGAACACCAGCGGGCACCATATAGAATTAGGTACCATGTACGCTGGGTGGGCATGCCTTGGCAGCCAAGGGCAGGTATCAAGTAACTTCAGTTAAGACACATTCACATGCGCTTTAGCCAGGGCAGCAGGCGTGGGGTGGTAGTTGTCATCCCACAAGTGTGCTGTGGTGCAGAGAAGTTTGGTAACACTGGGTCAGAGCCAAGTGGCGACAGGATATTATAGACCTTGTGGCGGCCCGATATTCAGGAAAGGGCACGTTTTTGCATGTAATACTCTCCCTATTCCCACTGACTCGCCTGCTCCCTGGGTATCCTTCTAGGGGCCAGAACCTAAGACGGGAAGGGGCATCTTCTACCACCGATGTCCCAAATTCATTGATAGTCAATGCTGGGGAGATGTTATAGAGGCTCCCACGGGCGCAAACTGCATAACGCCCTCATCACTCCTAGCGGGGGGGGAAGCAATGCACTGCCCACCTTGCTGCCAGTTACTGCCTGCCAAAGAGGTGCGGCCCTCTGTTATCGGTGATATCGTGGCTAAGCGGCCGATACCGAGAGAGATGGTGATGCGGCAATAATAAGTGAGGAGCGCCCACCGCACAGGATTCTCCCGCGACCGTCACAATGTCTGCTTAACTGGGGAGCACTCCAGCAATAGCGCCCACCTTATAACACCTGCTCTTACCTGTTAAACTGATGATCTTTCTGGTTGTGGAGGAGTTTGAAGCTGTTATTTGGCTTGCATTTTGGAAAGAGGTGTGGCGCAGCGACCAGGGCGACTGGCGCTGGGGATCACGGTTCGATCCCCAGCTCTGGTGGCAGGGGTCTGCCCAGCACCATGTGACTCTGGGCAATAGCTCGCTTATTCTTCCCGACGGCCCCCAGCACCTTGGCACCTTCGGGTAATTGTTCGCGCTTCACAAATACTGGACATTTACATTTACATTTTCTGTTCATCTGGGGGCTGCCATTTTATGCCGAGGTTGCTGTGACTCTGTTGGTCTCGACTGATTCCTACTTGTACAACTAGCTTTCTTTCATTAGTCTGTCCAAACCTGCCATTGTTTGCCATCAATGCTGCGGCAGTCCTGGAGAAATGTGTCATGGGAGTGCTTTTGTGTGTGTGTCTGTGCATGTATGAGGGTGTGTGTGCGGACGCACGTGTGTGCGTGCCTGTATGAAAGAGAATGTTCACATTTATGTGTGCGTGTGCATGTCTGTGCGTGTGATGGTGTGGACATGTATTTTGGTGTTTTTGTATTAGAGCATGTGATTCTATGTGTGCTTGTGCGAGCAGATGTTTCTGTATGTGGGCTTATGTCTGTGCGTGTGAGAGTGTGTGTATGTATTTGAGTGTCTTTGTATTAGAGCATGGGATTGTACGTGTGCTTGTGCGTGAAGATGTTTCTGTATGCATGCTTGTATGCGCCCTCTGTTCGCGTATGAGAGTGTGTGTGCACACATCTGTGTGTGCTTGTGCTTGTCTGTGTGTGTGTGCCTGTATTTGTGTTTACGTCCTTGGGTATTTTTGTTCTGGAGAATGTGATTGTATGTGTGCCTGTGCTTTTGATAGATTCTGTATGTGTGCTTGTGTGTGTGTGCGTGTCTGCGTGTATGAGAGTGTGAACGCATTTGTGTGCGCTTGTGCATGTCTGTACATGTGACGACGTATGTGTGTGCATTTATTTGGGTGTTTTTGTATTAGTGCATGGGATGTTATGTGTGCTTGTGTTCTTGGATGTTTTCTGTCTATGTGCTTGTGTGTGTGCATCAGTGAGTATATGAGAGTGCTTGTGTGTGCTTGTGCATGTCTGTGTGTGTGATGGTGTGTGCATGCTGGATTTGTTATTCTCTGGCAGCCGCTGGCCTGGTTATTGTCTTTAACTGCCAGAAGTCTGACCTTAGGATTGCCACCAGTGTACCAGTGTACAGCACAGTTTCCTGCCTGACCCCAAGATGGCTTCCATAGTGGCCCCCTTCACATTGTTATACTTCCCTGGGACAACAATTGGACATTGACCAGACCTTGAACCAATCCCCTAACCTGCTGTGGAGACCTAGCGATTTGGCTGATGCCCGGTGGAGCTACCATATAGGTAAAGAGGAGATGGGTTGTGGACTCCCCCCCCTGCTGTCACCTATCCAGCCGGACCGTGGGCAGATTTTCCCCTCGTCTCTACGTCCTATCTTCCTCCTACCCCTTTACCCCATCCCCTTACCCTTCCTTGCTCCATTCACCTTGTCCCCTATGTTCTTTAAATGCTTTTCTTGATACTTATGTAACGTTTAACTGATGTAAATTGCAACATTATTGTTTCTCATGTAAGGCGCTCTGATTCCTTTGGGTCTAGCCAGCACTAAATAATAACTCATTAATCACATTTGTTCCCATTTAGTACTCTTTCTCTCTTTGTCTACCTCCCTAGCTTCTATCCCCTCTCCCCTGAATCTATCATCTTGCTTGCTAGTCTGCCTAGCCCCCTGTCCTTTGTGCCCTTTGACTAAGCACTCCTTCTCCCCTTGTTGGGGAAAGATCCAATATTTATACTCTGGAGTCTCAGTGATCCCGCTGAGAGAGTCTATTGCGCCAAGGGAGCCACTCACAGTTGAGGTATGGTATGGCACCCCTTGCCGAAACACTCCCTCTCCCCTTTTTGGGGATGGATCCAGTATGTAGGCCTTGGAGTCTCAGAGACCCCTCTGAGAGAGTCCACTGCGTAAAGGGAGCCTCCCCCAACTGAGATAGGGAAGTGATATCACTTCCCCTGGGATCACAGCTTACTGGACTTTGGACGTTGCTTTGACTTGTCTACCGGTTTGTGTCCACTTCGCCTTTCCCCTCCTCTTTCCATGCGGTGTCCTTCACCCTCCCCTCCTCTTTCCCGCCTTCATTACCTTCATTACCTGTCTACTTCCCCAGCTCCTTCCCCCTCCCCTGAATCTTTCCCCTCGACTGCTTTTCCCCTTATGTATTTGCGCCTATTGTTTATCTCTGCCTTACAAATAAGTATGTTGCCATGCTCTAATAACTGTTACCTTTGTAACAATGTAACCTGTAACTATGATCTGATACTCATATAAAGCGCTCTGATACCTCCAGGTCTAGCCAGCGCTATATAAAACCTTTAAAATAAATAAATACCTCTAGGCCTGTCCCAGCGAGGGGGTAACATACACCGGTTATCAGAGTCGGCATGCCCCGATGGCACGTACGCTTCACAAAACACAGAGCGGCAACCAGCAGGATAGTTTGAATATATGTCTTTCCGGCCTTACAGCTGTGTGGAGCCAGTCTCATCAAAGGGTATGCCCTGGTGATAAATCGTTTTTTTGTAGCACACCAAGCTGATTGTTCAAGGTCATCCGGTGCTGCCATCCCAGGAAAAGGGGGGGAACAAGGTGTCAAGCACAAAGGTTTATGAATAGAGCATTGGGCATGGCCAGTGTTCATCTAATTTCATTTTGCAGGGCAGGTTATTTTCCACCCCTGGGGCTGCTCAGTGTGAGCAGTGTGAAGCCCCCCCCCCCCCCCATTCGTGAATATGCTAGGGTGTGGGAAACTTGGTCAAATCATTGTTAGGTTCCAGTTGACCGGCAGTGGGCACGGTATAAAAGCAGACATTCTCTGAGCATGGATGCATAGGGGGTTTCACCAAGGAGGGAGCAGAGCTGGTGTTTCCCATAATGAAAGCGAAAGGACTGTGCAAAGGCTAAAGTATAATCCTTCTCGCCCCTTAGCCTAAGTAGGGAGGCGGGTATGGGAGCAGTCAACTATCAAGTGGGCTGTTTGCCCCTTAGACGTGGCGAACAAGTGTGCAGGACACACAGTGCCAGTTGGACGGCAGCTAGGTGAGATCAGCAATTTCAGGGGGCTTTGTGAGCCATGGTGTCTGAACCCGCCCCGCCCAGACCTGGCTCGGGGCAGAGTCATGTGAAGCAGTGGAACTTTCCCATATGAGGATTAGTTCTTGGCACAAGTTCACAGGACAGAAAGGCTCTTGGTTTTATGAGACACTAGCGGTCTAATGTCAAGGGCTATTGGGATATAGATGGGGTCTCCTTCCCGTGGATTGGGAGGAGACCTGTAAATGAGAAGTTGCAGGTGAGAAAGGAGCTGTTTTGGTGGGGGGCTCTGACGGCGACGGTGGCCGCCGCCAGAGCTGTGGCGGAGTTACAGGGCGATCTGGAAGCAAATGGGTACAGAAGGGTACCTCTGCTTGGCTCATAGGGGTGCAAGAGCCCAGGAGCCTCATGGGAGGTTCCTGGAAAGCGTGTTGGCTCCCCGTTAGTCCTTCGGGTGGTTGTGGGCCTGAACAACCGGGGGCTTGCCTTGCTACGCTCCGCCCTGAAAGGGGCGTGAGTAATAAGGGACCAGGTGTCACGTGATCCGGGAGGAGGATCACCAGAAGGGGCAGCACCTATGGAGTATGCCCCAGTGCTGCTCTGCTCATCAGGCGGGCAGGTGGCGAGAATGCTGCCTGCCCTTGGATCGCTGTAAGATAACCCACCATATTAGATAACGTTGTATGTAATAAACCTGCAGCATTTTTTCCAATACAAAATCTGTGTGGTGTGTACTTATTTGCATGCATGCTATGTGTTTGAGGGTGGGGAGTGTTGCCATGATGGTACTATTCCCTTTACGCTGGACTGGACTCTGCAGAGGACTCTGCTTGTGATGTCAGCATTAGCGTTATAGTTTTGCGTCTCCTTTCTGTGGAATCACATCACTCATAATCCTGAACTGCAAGTTTCTCCACTCCAGACTGGCAGATGCCAAAAACAACCCTTAGTCCTTCTCTGTCGTTGTGTTTGTGTGTGACTCCCTCTGTGCAGTCAGGCTGAACTTTCGGTCTGCAGGGAGTGCAGGTGCAGCAGCCAGGGCAGCTGACTTCGGAGCACAGGGCTCATGGTTCGATCCCTGGCTCCGGCGCCATGTGACTCTGGGCAATAGCTCACTTAATTTCCACGTCGGCCCCCAGCGCCTTGAGACCAGTAGGGGTGAGTAGTTTGCACTTTTCAAGAACCGGATTTGCGATATATTTATTTATTTTATTTAGTGCTGCTGGTACTCAGTCTCCATCAGTGGTTCTGTCCAGCGGGTGGGATGAGGGTCCTCGGCCTGTTGGTGCCCTGCTTGCTGGTCGCCAAACAGGTGAGTGTTAATGGGACAGGGTTGGCTTCAGTTTTTTTTTAAGAGAGACTTGCAGTACCCTTCAAAGATTGCTTTTCAGAGAGATCCCTATGAGTAATCACTGGCCTACTAGTTATATGTTACAATTTCATTTTATGAACCTCTATCTAGTCACCGCGATTCAATCAACGTCTCTTCTCTTGCTGGTACAAGCAGGCTTTTTAAAAATGTGAACCTTGAAACTGCATGTAGCAGATTTTGAAGTCCTCTTAGCTTAGGAAATGATTGGACTTCAGTATTATCCTTGATATGGAGAAGAGTCTACATGGCAGCTGAAACTTGGGTCGGCCCTCGACAGAAGACATAGGTGCATTTTGTTTCCAAAACAACACATAACAGCTGCAAAAAGCAACAGATAAAAAGCACAGCCCTCACTTCCACAACGGAAAATATGCTGCCCGAATGCACCTAATGGCAATTCGGCCTCAATAAAAATGATAAGAAAAAAAAACATATATCGATAACGAATTTTTTTGCGGTGGGAAGGGGAGCAGGGCATTTGGACATGAATATAAATACTGCTGGTCTAGTACAGAATTGACCCCATCACAAATTTTGTAAGCTGCACCAGGATGTTTTGCATGTTTATTTATAATTTGTGAATTTGGAAAAAGGTCTGACGTTTTTCATAACAATTAGTGAAGGATATTTAAGTTTCATACAGACATATATTCAGGAAGAAACATCTTTAGCTTTCCTCCCTGCTGCTGCGACTGCCACCTGTTGCGTATTTGTTAGTAAAAGTGATCTCTTCTGCTTTGACCCACTCAACTAGGAGTTCATCGTGTCATTCTACATTTGTGAAATTTGGACTGCTGTAACCACAGCCCACTAGTAGGTGAACAATCAGAGGTCGAAGTAGGCGGAATCGGAGGGTCACGACATGCCCATACGTTTTTAGGTCTCGCCTGTCGATGCGCATGCGCATCGAGCAAGCGAGACTATGGGGGCTTATCCACTCTTTGTCCAACTTGCAAGGAATCGTGGCGATTCCTTGCAGTGCCCGTGACTTTTAAGCTCAATGCGCATGCGCATTGAGCTTAAAAGCGCGTGCACATGCCCCCAGCCGCCTGCCTTGCCTACTCTCCCGCCCCCTCACTTCTTGATTGCACGGCCGCTAGGCCGTGCCTCCCCTACTCTCCTCCTCCTACTCTCCTCCCCCCTCCCCTTATCTGGCCTTCCCTCCGTCTGTTCCCTCTCCCCGCTCCGCCCCCTCCCCTGCCCGCCGTCTGTTCGAGACAAGACGAGAATTGAATTCCCTCTCAATAGGTAGGATATTTTACATTATACACCACTACCTGTAAACAAATGTGACAGAAAGGTAAAATAAAGTCACGTTCCAATTAGGAAAAACATTAGCTGTGTGCAGCCAAAAATCAGTGTTGGCAGGACTTAGGTCACATACTTAAATCTTAGGCTGAACATGTCATCAAGACTCTGTTTTCCCAGTTATGGGCTTTTTTTTACCAGTACTAACGTTCAGATGTATTAGTGCAACCGGCTTACTAGTATCAAATCCCAAGAGTGGAAAAAGTGTTCGGGTGACAAGGAGTCACAAAGGAGCTACTCTGCTATAAAACGCTGCGAGTCGTGTCACGAAGCTTGAACGGGGATATTTTTGGAGGGACATCTATTGAGATCAGCTTTTACATCGGCATGTTTATATTAGCATAAGCTCGGATACCTTCCAATTTAACTTCCCCTACAAAAAATGCTCCTCCTACCTGATGCGGTGTATGAGGGGGGTCAACGAAACAATGGATTACTTCCGGTACGCGTGCACATGCCCCCAGCCGCCTGCCTTGCCTACTCTCCCGCCCCCTCACTTCTTGATTGCACGGCCGCTAGGCCGTGCCTCCCCTACTCTCCTCCTCCTACTCTCCTCTCCCCTCCCCTTATCTGGCCTTCCCTCCGTCTGTTCCCTCTCCCCGCTCCGCCCCCTCCCCTGCCCGCCGTCTGTTCGAGACAAGACGAGAATTGAATTCCCTCTCAATAGGTAGGATATTTTACATTATACACCACTACCTGTAAACAAATGTGACAGAAAGGTAAAATAAAGTCACGTTCCAATTAGGAAAAACATTAGCTGTGTGCAGCCAAAAATCAGTGTTGGCAGGACTTAGGTCACATACTTAAATCTTAGGCTGAACATGTCATCAAGACTCTGTTTTCCCAGTTATGGGCTTTTTTTTACCAGTACTAACGTTCAGATGTATTAGTGCAACCGGCTTACTAGTATCAAATCCCAAGAGTGGAAAAAGTGTTCGGGTGACAAGGAGTCACAAAGGAGCTACTCTGCTATAAAACGCTGCGAGTCGTGTCACGAAGCTTGAACGGGGATATTTTTGGAGGGACATCTATTGAGATCAGCTTTTACATCGGCATGTTTATATTAGCATAAGCTCGGATACCTTCCAATTTAACTTCCCCTACAAAAAATGCTCCTCCTACCTGATGCGGTGTATGAGGGGGGTCAACGAAACAATGGATTACTTCCGGTACACGTTCTAAAACTTCCGCCCGAAGCGAAACAAAGGAGGAATCACCAAGGTAGACATAAAGAACGGACTACAATCTTCTCGGTGTCCAGTTCGGAATTAGCTAATTTGGATGTCTAACCAGTAGCCGTCCTTTTAGAATGTTGTTAGTTTTTCATCGTATTTTTACAGCAGGTCATGCTTGTTTATTGCTGGTAAAACTGTCGAATACGCACGTGCAAGTCTGACTGTCCGCCCTCCAACATTTATCGGGATTTCACTTGCGCGAGTAACTGTAAGTTCCTTATCTTCATAGTGTTAGTCGGCATGTGATTGAAGTAACGAATTATTGTGAGGATGGTCAACAATAGGAGATGTACGTAGGACTTTTCAAACCCACCCTCACTCACCCTCACCCTCACTCACCCTCAACCCCTCACCCTCACTCACCCTCACTCACCCTCACCCACCCTCAACCCCTCACCCTCAATCCCTCACCCTCACTCACCCTCACCCTCCCTCAACCCCTCACTCACCCTCAACCCCTCACCCACCCTCACCCTCACCCTCCCTCACCCTCACTCACCCTCAACCCCTCACTCACCCTCACTCACCCTCAACACCTCACAATGACTCACACTCACCCTCACACACCCTCACCCACCGTCACACACCCTCTGCATAACAACACCTCTCACACCCTCACTCACCCTCACACACACTCACACTCACGCAACGTCACACACCCGAAGCCTCACACCCCCTCACTCACACTCACCCTCACACCCCCTAACGCTCACACCCCCTAACGCTCACACCCCCTAACGCTCACACCCCCTAAAAATCACCCCCTCACTCTCACCCCACACCCTCACCCCCTCACCCCTCACCCCCCCACCCTCACCCCCTCACCCTCCACCCTCACTCACCCTCAACCCCTCACCCTCACACCCTCAACCCTTCACCCTCAACCTCTCACTCACCCTCACTCACCCTCACTCACCCTCTACACCTCAGCCTCACCCTCACCCTCACTCACCCTCAACCCCTCACCCTCACTCACCCTCACCCTCAACTCCTCACCCACCCTCACACTCACTCACCCTCACCCTCACTCACCCTCACCCACACTCACCCTCCCTCAACCCCTCACCCTCACTCACCCTCAACACCTCACTCAGCCTCACCCTCAACACCTCACCCTCAACCTCAACCCCTCACCCTCACTCACCCTCACCCTCACTCACCCTCACTCTCACTCACCCCTCAACCCCTCACCCTCACTCACCCTCAACCCCTCACCCTCACTCACCCTCACCCACCCTCACCCTCAACCCCTCACCCTCACACAGTGCAATAGGTCTCAGACCATTTCAGTTAGAGCTTTAAGAAATGTTTATGGCTTTTTTTATTTGTAATTCTTTAGCATTGGCTACAGGAAACAAAAATGCTAAACATTTACAAAAAAAACCCATAAACAATTCTAAAAGCACTAACTCTAATGGTGCGAGACCTATTGCATTTCCAATGCTTGTTTGAGATAGTTGGCGTAAAAAGCAATCGTCCTTGGACTTACAAAGGGTCACACAGTTGCTAAAGTGGGAAACCTAGGATTTACATGTATTTCTTCCAGTTCTTTAAACAATAATTCACTCACTAAACCTGCCATTTCTTAGTCAAGCTCTGCTTGGTATTCACTTGCCCCTTGTTTTGTCTAGTAGTCTCACTGCTGTGTTTGTTTCTCAGCGATTGCCGGCTCTTCGGAAACTTTGCTCTCTTGTTGTAGCCATGAGTTGAATACCAGGGGGCAGAATTACAAGCCCCTTGCACCAACTTTACGCCACCGTTGTGTCACTTCTGTGACGCAGCGGCGTTGTAACAATGCGCCACGATGCAACATATTTACAATGTGACGTAGCTAGAGAGATGTGTCACTTTGTAAAGCCCTGCGCTACATTATACCTGTGTCAGGTATAATGTATGCAGGTTGGGGGTTCCGTCGCAAGGAAGCCTCGTAAAAGTGTATTGCACTGAGTTACTTTTTCGACGCCACTGATTCAAAAAATTGCGCCTGTTTGAAGCAGGCACAAGGAGCGACGCAGCATGGTCGGAATAGGCATTCCTGACCATTACTGGAGTTGTGTTGTGCTTACGACATGACACCAGCAATGCATTGCCTTTCCAACAAAAAATGCGTCACGCATCTGTCTGTTCCTGCCCCACGGTGCACCGGATTGTAAACGCGGCGCATCCATGGTGGCGCAAGGCTATTTTTTAGTCGCACAAATGAACTGTTGCATCTCTGCAAATATGCAGAGATGCGCCAGTCCTTGTAAATCTGCCCCCGGTTTGCTCAAGAGGTGGCAGTGTGGATAAGGAGCCCTACTATGGCGCAGTGATTTACATACAGCCTTAGGGTTTTGGCTATTTAATATGTCATGGTTTAATGTACCTCTATTATCTAATTTCACTAAAACAATTTTTTGTCTTCTTCACCGCATATAAAAGCACTTCCAGACATATAAATTCAGACTACCAGTTGAACAAAAAAACGTCATATTAGTACTTCTCAATGCAGTGCTTTAATGTCCCTGTTAGTGTCAAAGCTTCTTTGTTAAAGAAATACAGGGGCATATTATCAACAACTAGCGATATTTATCGCTAAATAAGCTTTATCGCCGCGCATCGCCAGATTTTATCACAGAGATAACGTGCTATTAGCAACGTTTATCTCCAAAGTGATAAAATATCCGGCGATAGCAGCAAAATGCGTGAATATCGCTGGAAATTCAGCGATATTCAGGAATTATCGCTAATAGGAACTTAACCTGAATATCGACCGCCCAATGAATATAAAGGCTAAGAAGTGGTCTGAGCAGGCATTAAGATTTGGCGATATTCCGCTTAGCGTGAATATTTTAATTGCTACACCTGCGTTGATAATAGGCGATAGCGATGTTAGCGACTGCTTTCAGTCGCTAACAGGTTGGGTATGCCCACTTTGCATGTCATTAGCGATAAATATCGCTGACATGCAAAGCGGGCCCCAAACTGCTCGCTATCACCTAAAAGCTGTCACTAACTGGTGTTAACGACAGCTTGCTAATAGGGCGATGAAATTATCGCCGATAATTTCATTTCGCCTGCCTTGGTAATATGCCCCACACTTTTTATTTTAATTTTTGAAGAGACTTTATCATATTTTCATTAAATAGCACTGAAGCCCATCCTTGTTCTACCCTGTTTTGCCTGTACACAGGAGTCTCGGATTTGACAGGGCAGCATGAGTGTGCGGATTTCTCAGCAGTACAGGACTTTTTTTGTTTATCCGTTGTTGTGGCAAAGTTGAAAAGGAAGTTATCGTACATGCAGTTGTTTCTGGAAGCAGTCTAGAGTAATTGTGTACAGAATTCTTTGCAAAACAAATTATAGGTAAGTGTAAAATGTTGCATTGCTAAGCAGTCTAATGTTTTTTTTTTTGTTTGCCCTTAGCAAGTAGGAACTGTTATTTTTATGTTTCACTATATTCATTTGGCCTGTTTACAAAATAGCACCTCCCACATCCCCTCAGGGCAGGCTGTCAACCGCATATTCATAAATGAATTCATCACCGCCAGTTTATAGGAATAAACATTTCTACTGGATGGTCTCCATAATACACTCTCCGGCTACTAAGGCCCTCAAGGTGAGAGAAGAGCCCTCAAAAAGTAGAAAGGGTTAATCACTCACAAAGTTCATCTTACCCAACTCCTCTCCGCAGAGTCTACACTGGGCTCAAACCACCGTGGAAATCGGTCACTCCCACCCCCCTCACACCTCTTGATTCAGTGCAGATCTAACATGTATTTGTTAGGTTTGGTCCTCGTGGAGATTGCCTAGAAATGACTGCGCGCATTCCACCTGGGAGGAAATGTGTCTCTTTCTCTTATGATCCACTCAAGTCAAGTCAAGTCAAGAGATTTATATAGCGCGCTACATACCCAGAGGGTCTCAAGGCGCTTGAGGAGGGTGAGGAGTTACTTGTCGAATATCCAGGTTTTAAGTTGCTTTCTGAATGTAAGGTGGTTCTGAGTGAGGCGAAGGTGAGTGGGAAGTGAGTTCCAGGTTTTAGCTGCCAGGTAGGAGAAGGATCTGCCTCCCATGGTGGTTTTGTTGATGCGAGGTACAGTTGCAAGGGCTTGGTTGGAGGATCGTAGGTGGCGGGAGGGGGTGTAGAAGGAAAGTTGTGAGTTGAGGCATTCGGGTCCAAGTTCGTAGAGTGCTTTGTGTGCGTGGGTTAGGAGGCGGAAAGTAATTCTCTTGTTAACGGGGAGCCAGTGGAGGTTTTTCAGGTGTCCAGAGATGTGGTCTTTACGCGGGATGTCTAGTATGAGTCTGGCTGACGCGTTCTGGATGCGTTGGAGTTTTTTCTGGAGTTTTGCGGTGGTACCGGCGTATAGGGTGTTTCCGTAGTCCAGGCGACTCGTGACCAGTGCGTGGGTGACCGTTTTTCTAGTTTCGGTGGGGATCCAGCGGAATGTTTTTTTGAGCATGCGAAGAATATTGAAGCAAGAAGATGAGACGGCGTTGACTTGTCTGTTCATAGAAAGTGAGGAGTCCAGGATGACACCTAAGTTCCGTGCGTGGTCCGTCGGGATGGGTGCTTTTCCAAGGGCCTCTGGCCACCAGGAGTCATCCCAGGCGGAGGGGGAGGTGTCAAGGATGAGGACTTCAGTTTTGTCGGAGTTCAGTTTTAGACGGCTGTCCTTCATCCACTCGGCTACTTCTTTCATTCCTTCATGTAGGTTGGTTTTGGCGGTGTTGGGGTCTTTGGTGAGTGATAGTATCAGTTGGGTGTCATCAGCGTAGGAGATGATGTTGAGGTTGTGTTGGCGTGCGATGGCCGCGAGGGGGCTCATATATACGTTGAAGAGGGTGGGGCTGAGTGAAGATCCTTGTGGCACGCCGCAGATGACTTCTGTGGCTTCTGATTTGAATGGTGGAAGGCGGACTCTCTGAGTTCTTCCGGCAAGGAACGAGGTGATCCATTCCAGTGCTTTTCCTTGGATTCCGATGTTTCTGAGGCGTTGTATTAAGGTGCTATGACAAACTGTGTCAAAGGCTGCGGAGAGGTCGAGGAGGATGAGGGCGACTGTGTCTCCGTTGTCTAACAGAGTTCGAATGTCGTCAGTTGCTGCGATGAGTGCGGTCTCAGTGCTGTGTTTGGCTCAGAAGCCGGACTGTGAGGAGTCGAGGGACTTGTTGGTTTCGAGGAAGGCGGCGAGTTGGTTGTTGACAGCTTTCTCGATGACTTTGGCCGGGAATGGAAGGAGCGAGTTGGGGCGGTAGTTTTTGAGTTCGGTGGGGTCAGCTGTAGGTTTCTTCAGAAGGGCGCTGAGTTCGGCATGTTTCCAACTTTCCGGGAAGATAGCGGAATTGAGGGAGCAGTTGATGACGTCTCGGAGGTGCGGTGCTATAATGGAGTCTGCTTTGTTAAAGATGTGGTGAGGGCATGGGTCTGCGGGGGATCCTGAGTGGATGGAGTTCATCAGGCGGATGGTGTCCTCAGTGGAGATTGGGTTCCAGTCGTTGAGGATGTTCAAGGGGGCTGGGGGTCCTGCAGGGGGTTGGGTGGGTTGGTCTTCGGGTCGGTTGTCGAAGCTGTTGTGGATTTCTGCAATCTTGTTGTGGAAGAATGAGGCTAGGGAGTCGCAGAGGGCTTGAGAGGGGGTGATTTCGTTGGAGTTGGCTGAGGGGTTGGTTAATTGCTTGACGATGTTGAATAATTCCTTGCTGTTGTGGGCGTTGTTATCTAGTCGGTCTTTGAAAGTGGCTTTCTTGGCAGATCGGATTAGTTGGTGGTGTATGCGGGTGGCGTTTTTGAAGGCGTCCCTGGTGCTGGTGTTTGGGTCTTTTTTCCAGGCCTTCTCAAGGGAGCGACAGAGTTTCTTAGATTTCTTAAGATCATCGTTGAACCAGGAGGCCTTCTTGCTGCCTAGAATGATTTGCCGTTTTTTCAACGGTGCTAGGATGTCGGCGCTGTTGGATAGCCATTGGGTGAGGTTAATGGCTGCTTGGTCGGGGTTTGTGGAGTGGGCAGGGGGGTTTTGAAGAAGCGATGAGGAGATCTGGTCGATGGTGATTTTGTTCCAGTTTCTTCGCAGAGTGGGCTGAGGATGGTTGTTGGTTGTGGTCTTGTTGTAGGTAAAGTGAACGCAGCTGTGGTCCGTCCAATGGAGAGCAGTGGTGTGGCTGAAGGAGACATGTTTGCTGGAGGTGAAGATAGGGTCGAGTGTGTGACCTGCGATGTGGGTCGGGGTGGTGACAAGTTGTTTAAGTCCGAGGTTGGCGAGATTGTCCAGGATCCTCCAATGGAAGCCACAGAAAGAATGACGCGTCCAGGGTCCCTTTAATAATCAGCATTGCTGCCTTCCTTATTAACGTGTAGCGGTGCAGATGGGGACAAACAAGCATTGGCAAAGCTGGGTCTATTGGCTTAGTGGACTAATGCATCCGCTGTAGGAGGCTGTGTTCAACTGCATGGTCACAGGTTGGTTAAAATCCCGGTGGGTCCACTCATCCTTCTGAGGTTGTTAAAATGACTACTATTGAGTTGGGCAACAATACACATTTCTTGTTCAGCACCAATGTACTCTTTGATGAACGTGCGTTTTACAAATACACGTTATGTTATGTTAAAGCCAGTAGGTCTTGCCTATGACAGATTTATTGGCTTTGCCAGTGTTTTTGAGCCACGTTGCAAATGGCAGAAAATAAAGAAAAAAGGCTTTATAACTGGAGTCATTTATTTTGGAATAGCCCTTAAGGGTGTTTTTAATTTGTGGTGGCACTAAGATGACGCAATGAAGCCCTTGACCACTTCCGCCTGTTAAGTTATAGTGCTTCTACTCGCCGCCCTGAGGAAGATCCGTTTTGATGAGGTTTTGTCACACTACTTTTTGGGGTTGAAACATCAATAAGCTTAATTGTCTGTACCATGTACATGGGCTGGCATTGAAACACTGTATTTATGACTGAAGTTGAACCAGCTTCAATCATTCAGTGAAGATACTTATGAGATATATAATCTGAAAGTGATAACTCTTTTGTATTTCATGTGCGCTTTACTGCACAAGCACTTTTTCACACTGTACACGGAGCACCCTTTTTCATGTCATTTCTCTAGTGAAATGAACTAATTTTCAAACAATACATATTTCTATGAAACCCAATGTTTTTGATTGTATCTGTGTGCTACTGACCCAATCGGTAATAACAGACTTGTGTAAATATTATATATAGGTTATAATTAGATCCGACTGAACCATTTGTAAATACATGACGTGATAGACACAGGTTCTGAGGAAAACAGGGTAACTCCATATTGCATTACACATGTTGCAAAATTATGGCACATTTTAGGTGGTTTTTATGAACTAGAAATGTGTGTACTATTTCTATAAAAATAGATTTATTGGAAATAAAGTACTTCTGAATTAGATGGTTCTGGCTATGGGTTTTGAATTTTGAGCTCCTAAATGTGACAAACAGGATCACAATATCGTGGGGAGTCTGGGTAGAGCGCCTATGATGTACCACCTACAGTAAAGGAGCCGTAACCCACTGACTCCTCAGTAATGAGTAAAAGAGGTCCACCTAGAAGAGGTGAAGGTGCCGAGGAAAAATAGTTCCAGAAAACTCTGTAGGGGGTCTTTGAGGCACCCCCCGAGACGCTGCAACTGCAAACCACAAACCCTTCAGTAGAGGGCCTATGGTGTCCAGCCAGCAGGAGTAAAGGAGAAAGCTGCTGGTGCTCAGCACCGGCAGTTCTAAAAAACAGGTGCTGAGACGGGTCCCTATTGGGTATTGGGCATTCCATTTTTGCCCTTAGGATGAATAAAAAAATAACTCTGCAGCAGTACCGCCCTTCACTGCCTTTATAAACTTCAAAGAGACTCGTTATAGTTCTTTCACAGTCTCATCATTTCAGCACTGAAGCATTTTCAATATTCTATACAATGAAACCATGGATGTCGCTTATTTATCTTATGCAACTAACAACCATTGACAAAGTCAATAGTCCTGGCTTGTTACTTGTTGCATTATATACCTGGATGCAAGGACAGAAGCAGCAAACTACCAGTCGGGCGTCACACTGTGCTAAGCACGGATTTTCAGTGTATGTGTTTCTAAGCCACCCCCTTAATTACATTGGCCACGCCCCTTTGAGAGTCCGCCCTCCCAGTTTTTTCATCCCACTTAAAGCCTTGAGCATCTCAATGGTGTGTCTATGATGTACAGCCAGGAAGTAGGGTTACCAACTGGCAGGGTGCAAATTCAGGACGGTCAGTGTAAAAATTCAGGACAAAGGGTCACAATTCAGGACAAAAATTTAAGACAGAAGGTCTAAATTCAGGACAAATATTTGGGACAAAACATAAGTTTTACAGACATATCAGAGGAGGTGGCACAATAATATATAAGTAAGTAAATAGAAAACCAAAATAAATACAAGTCAAAATAAGTTTATATAAGGTTGAGCCAATCAATGAGTTTTTCAGTATGCGCGCAGCTTTGCAAAGCGACATCGGGCCCTTTCTCCAATCAAGATTCGTGCTAGTAACAATAAACATTAATAAATATTATTTTTTTATTTATATGTTGAAATCTGTCTTTTAAATGTACAGTGAAAACGGTGTTAGTTATTTTATTTGTATTTTCTCCAGCATGGCGCCAAGACAAAAGCAGAATGCTTTGCCATAGACAGTTCCATGCAGGAGAAGGCACCCCACAAGCTGTCACTACAATTGGGCCCATTAGCACTCATAGAATGACAATCAGCTGCAGTCTCAGACTGACAATGGGCCGCTCCACAGTCTGCACGAGGGAGGTGCGGGAGGGGCGGCTGCAGGGAGCCTCTTCATTTTAAAAGATAAGAGCGGGAGGCTCGAGTGAAATCTTTTTAACTCACGGGGCCTCTCGCATGGGGCAGCATTCCTATCTTAGATTTCCCATTTTGATTTTAGTATGATGTCTGTAAGGCGTCCGTAATTTGGGATCCCCAAATTACGGACGCCTTGTGGACATCATACTAAAATGACGGACGGTCCGTGAAATTTACGGACGGTTGGTCACCCTACCAGGAAGTGGTGAGGCAAAAATCAGCCACAACTCCTAACATCCACAACTGGAGGAGGCAGAGGACAGGAAGAGGAGGAAAGAGAGTTACACACCCAATGAGGAGCAACAGAGGGCAGGAAGAGGAGTGGGTGCTGCCTCGTGAGACCATCCTATTCCGATGGAGGGATCGGCCCTGAGGAGTTAGGGATTACGGAAAGAAAGGAAGAAGAAAAAGAGCAGATCCATGCAAAATAAACAAAAGTCACACGAGACATAGGAAGACATGTAAAAATCCTACATTACTGACTGTGCCATGGAGTTTCCCTTGGCCCACTCATGCTTTCCCAGATCCCACCTGGAGGCAGGGTACCCAGTGCTGGTTGTGCCTGGTCTCAATGTTGAGGATGGAGTATGGTTCCCAAGCGCTGATGGTCGCCTACACCTCACCAGGCATCGGTTTCAAGACTATGGCAACAGCGTACCTGACAACCTAAGAATATTTTACACTGGGTGAGTGTACAGGAAGACGGTGTGTGGCCTTGGTGAGGTGGCAGGGCAATGGTGAGTTAGGCTTTGGATGCTCTGCCTTAATGGCTACCCTCCCCCACAGCAGTTAGGAACTCATGCGGCACCACCTCCCAAGTCATGTGGGCCCACATGCATCAATATGGGCTTTTGCGATTTTTTTAATTTGCGAAAAATAGCGATTCGCAAATTAGAAATCGCAAAAGCCTATGCATGAATATTTTTGCATTTTTTATGCAATTCGGTAAAAATCGCTATTTTTACCGAATCGCATAAAAAATGCGATTTTCAAATTGCGAATTCGCAATTCCCATTCATTCCTATGGGCTGAAATGCCCATAGGAATGAATGGGAATTGCGAATTCGCAATTTGAAAATCGCAATTCAACAAAGCATTTCAAGGGTGGAGAGGGGGGTCCAAATGACCCCCCCTGCACCCATGAAATGCACTTTTACCTATAAATTACATACACACATGTCCTAAGGACATGTGTGTCTGTAATTTAACAGTTTAAAAAATGCATTTTTGTGCATTTTTAAACAATTTCGCAAATTACCACGAGGTTCAACTTCGTGGTAATTTGCACTTGCAATTTCAAATTTCGCAATTTGAAATCAAATGATGCATAGCATTTAAGAAATCGCAAAATTGAGATTTCTTAAATGCTATCGCAATTTTAGAAATCGCAAAAAAGTTGCAATTTCTAAAATTGCATGATGCATCCCAAAAAGCACTTTTGGAATCGCAAACGGCCGATTTTAAGGAATCGCACCGTTTGCGATTCCAAAAATGCTTGATGCATGTGGGCCGTGATCTTTTTATTTGGAGTTTAGAAATGCAAAGCGTTCTTACACTTAAGCTGGAAACCTCTTATGTGCAAGGTTTCCAGCTCGCTTTGTGATTGTGTCTCTTCATGTGTGGCCGTGTGATGAGGCATGAAACGGTGTGTCTCACGGCGGTGCTGTGTGAGTTGGCAGACGTGCAGCAGTCTCATCTGGTTTTAGGAGAAAGTCCTGCTGGAAGGTCTAAGGGTCACGCTGTCAGCCACAGCTCCCATCAGTAGCTATAGAAGGAGTCAGAGGTCATGAATGAGAAGGAAGCACCCAATGAGGTGGCACGGAGGAAGGGAGGAATGCTGGGTACGGATACTGCTGCCAAGGGAGGAATGCTGGGTAAGGATACTGCTGCCTCGTGAGACCATTCTAAGAAGGAGGTCAGCGCTACCCATAATTCAGGGGCACAAGTAAAAGAAGGAAACAAGAAGGGGGGTGGGGGGGGTATCACGTACAAATTCTGAGGATTATTTGAAAATGTTTTCCTCCAATGCCATTTTCACAAGATTGTAATGTTTTCATCCTTTGGTTCTTCAATGTACATATCTTCCATTTTATGTAACATTTGTTCCTGGTTAGGTTTTGCCTGCACAGCGCTTGTGCTGTGGTTGTGAAATCTCTTGTATTTAATATATCTTAAAAGGGGGCTCCTATCAGTTTCCTGCACTGATGTACTGTGTTCATTCGATTTTGTGTGGAACTTTTTTTTTGTTAGCTTCCCCAGGCATGCACACATTTAATTTACTTCTACTAACGCTGTTTACGTGCCATTCACTGTCAAGATAAGATATTTTCCCACGGAAAAAGCAGACAGCTTCTAACAGTATGCTGGAATGCTTATTTTTTTATTACTTAGTTGTGTACAGCCGATGCTTTAGCCTTAGAACGTTTGTGGCATATCCAATTAATACCTCAGTACCTTTCTTTGCACTTTGTAGGTATTTTTTTCAACTTAATCTATTTTGTTATTATGATCAAATTCTAAATGTTGTAATGAACATTACACCTTGAAAATAAAGTTAATATACAAGTGCCATGCTATATTTTACTACTAAACAGGCAGCCAGAAGGGAAGTTTCCTTGCAGACAACAGGGTCATGATTTGAATGGTGCAGCAGGTGCACTAGTACCAGGCCTAAATGTTGTCAGAACTCCTCTAAACACATAATATGGCTATATTTGACAACTAAACAGGCAGTCGCAATTGCATCTACCTTGCAGTTAAAAGTGACTTGATTTGAATAGTGCAGCAGGTGCAGAAGCACTGGGGCCAAAAACTCAGGGAACTCCACTAAACCCAGATTATTGCTAAAATGTTAAACTAAGCAGGCAGTTACAAGTGCATGATTTGAATGGTGCAGTGGCACCTGGCCAAAATGTTGTCATAACTCCACTAAACACTAAATATTGCAATATTTACTACTATACAGGCAGTCACACTTGCAGTTACCTTGCAGTTGAAAGGGGCTTGATGTAAATGGTGCAGCAGGTGCAGTTATTAAGGAGAACAACGGTCCTTAGGATTAAACATTCAAAACAATACAATGGAATATAGACTCGAATCAGTACTATATCAGAAAGTTTTTCAGTACCCAGCCGGGCCTGAATATTTTAATAAAAAAATATACACCAAGGTAGGAGAGACCACCAGAGGGGTCCGATTCAGAAGTTGATAGGGTACAAGCCTGTACCTATCCAGAGTACACTTGAACAAGGTTCAGAGGTGAGAAAAAGAGAAAAAAATTTAAGAATTTCAGGCAGGTGCAGTGGCACAGGGCCCAACAGTTGTCAGAACCAATCCAAACTCAAAATATTGCTATATTTTACTACTATACAGGCAGCCACAAATGCAGATATCTTACAGTTGAAAGGGGCTTCATTTAAATGGTGCAGCAGATGCAGTGGCACCGGGACCAAACATTTTCATAACTTCACTAAACACCAAATATTGTTATATTTTACTAATAAACAGGCAGTCACAAGTGCAGTTATCTTGCAGGCAACAGGGTCATTATTTGAATGGTGCAGCAGGTGCAGTGGCACCAGGCCCATAAGTTGTCAGAACGCCTCTAAACACATAATATTGCTATATTTGACTACTAAACAGGCAGTCACAAGTACAGTTATCTTGCAGGCACTAAGGGCACGATTTGAATGGTGCAGCAGGTGCAGTGACGCCGGGCCTAACGTTGTCAGAACTCCTTCAAACACATAATATTACTATTGCATCAATTAATTATATTTCCCCTCTTTCATTTCTCAAAAGTTTGCTATTACTTACTTGCACTATATCGATAGTAACAGCACAATATATTGCCTTTTTGTACATAAACAAGTCATAACACTTTAACAGACTTTCTGTAACTTATATTGTACAACTACTACCGGTTGTGGCGGGTTCCGGAGCTCGCCAAATATGCGAAAGGGCTCTCTGAAATTATGTCATTACCAGGGTGGCACAGAATTAAATGGTTAAGAGACATGAAATCCCTCTTGTGCAACTTGGGCCTAAGTGAAGCCTGGGCAAATAGGTCCTCTCCACCAAAGGCAACACTTAAGAGTCTATACTGGAACAGGATTCTGTCTCAGCGGAGTAGTAATTGCACATTGGGTAGATTGACGGAGGACTTCTTGAAATTTAAGGACCTACCGATTCGAGAACTGTATCTAGATATCATAAAAAACCATTTGATAGGACCCTTTATTTCAAATTTAGAACTGGAACTCTTCCCCTGCATGCCTTAACATCACGGTGAAAACCGCCAGCACAGACCACAGAGTTCTGCCCCACGTGTACATCCAGACAAGAGTCAGTGGCACACTTTATGTTTGAGTGCCAGGAGTATGAACGACCAAGAAGAAAATGGCTTAAACAATTGTGCCGCTTGTTGGGGACCAGGCACCACGTTGAGGCACTACGTATTTTAATGTCAGACTCTCGCCCACTGTATGTTTGTACCCTCTCTAAATTTTTATCGCGGGAATGGTGTATTAGAAGTAAAAGGCTCAAAGAAATTGTTTAATTCCCTTTTAACCATCCTTCTATGTTATGCTTCTTTTATCCGTAAACTAAGATTTTTTTAAGCTGAATGTAATTAAATTGTTGTATCGTCTTTTCTTTTTAATCAAATGAACTTGTGTACTTGTAAATTTTGAAGCTTTTATGATAATTTTTATCTAAATAAAGCCTTTTTGACTTGACTTGACAACTACTCAGCAAGCTACAACTTACATCAAAATACAGCTTATTATTTGTCAGATAGGCGAAACCTAATGCTTGTTTGTATCATGTTTCTAAGCACTCTCGACTTTCCCAATGAGAAATGTGATCGAGAGGTCTGGCTACTGACCTTGGAACCTGGATAACCGGCTTCTAATCCCAAGTTAACTAATAATAATTCAGCTTTCATGTAGCGCTTCATACCTCATGTCTGCTGTTTTTATGCGCTGTAACTAACACAAGGTATGTTTTACCCATTTGAACGATACTCAATTTACTGACTTCAGAAGGATGTAAAGCTGAGTTGGCTTTGTCGTGATTCGAACCTGTGATCTTCAGACCAAAGCAAATGTCAGCAGGGAGTGTTAACTCACATAGGAAGCCTTGTTGGCCTAGGCACACATTGGAAACCCCCACGTTAGATCATGTGCGATACACATTCTTGAGCGTAATGATCTCAGTGAGTAAGGACCCTAACTTTTCCGGAGAGGTGTCTGTACAACACACCACGGGCATATTATCAAGGGTAGTATCGCCGCTTTAATGGCATTTTTTGTCACTAAAGCGGCGATATTCTCATTGCCCTATTAACAAGGCGGCGCTAACACGCATCAGTGCATGTTAGTAGCCGATTTTCTAACGCTACACATCTTAGCGATATACATCGCTAATGAGATGCAAAGTAGGCCTTCCTTACAATTACTTAATTGAAACCCGGCGCAAACACAACTTTGCTGTATTATCAACGATGCCCCGGACCCGGGTAGCGATGAGAAAAGGCACGCTAAGCCCCCATTAACGCATGATCCTAACGCCTGAATAAAACCTGACTTACCATTATTGCCTATGGGAAGTGAAGTGTATAGTTAGGTACACACTCCCCTAATATTTAGCTTTTCATTAGCGGTGTGAAATCATCGCTGGATTTCACACGCTAATGAGGATTATCGCAGTCTATCGCTGGATTGTACTTCGCCCGTTAGCAAAGCATTGCTAATACGCCGCTAACACGGCGATGTAATTCAGCGATAGAGAGCGATTATGTTAAACGTGCTAAGAGCGTTTTGCAATATTTATCGCAGTTTGTAGATAATATGCCCCCACGAATCATAGATTGTACTTAGTGTCCGCCCCAAAAACTACAGGCAATGAGTGCACTCTACCCGGAGAAGCAACTCTTTATCATTGATTTACTCACAGTGCTCTGAAACTTAAAACAGCCTCATAGTAGAGCCATGAAACTTTTTAGGTCGAGCCTCAGGCATTGCTTTAGCAATGCTTGATTGGTGAGAGCATAGTAAGGCTTTCAAAAGTCTACCCAAACTGCGGATTAGGTACAGTTCATGTGAGCCAGGCGCGTGCACATCGCCAGCCAGATCGCACACCATTCCATTTGTCTGAGCCTCGGCATCAGACTTCAAAGGAATCTGCTCCCCCGCCCACCCCCCCATCAGACTTCAAAGGAAGCCGCTCCCCCGCCCCCCCCCCCTCCGCCACACAATGCCAAGAGCTTGTTGAGGCTGCAGCCTAGCCCGACTCCTTTCTGCTCTCTCACACTTCATTTATCTCTCTCTCTCTTACATTCTTGTGCCTTGTTTCTACTCCTTTTGCCTCCTTTCATAACTCTTAAACTCTTTGTGACTTTATTCATAACTCTTTTCTGCTGCCTCTATTGCTCTCTGTGCCTCTTTTTAATTCTGTTCTGCCTCGTATTTCATTGCTTCTCTACTCCCGTCTTTGTACCCCTCTTTCATCTCTCTCAATTTGACTGTATGACTCTTGCACTTTCTGTACCAATGTTATTCTTTTTGTGGGTCTTTGACCATTGTTGACCATTATGTGTTCTGCCTTTCAAAAAAAATATTTTAGTAGGCAATGTGTGATTCTCTGTACCTTTTTTATGCCCATTCCTGCAAATTCAAAGAGAACTTGATATTTAGCGGAAAATATATAAAAGCGCATTATTAACCTGGCTGTAATTTCTGACAAGGCACAAGTTTAAGAAGGATGTAATCATGTTGTCTAGCGGTTTCTCTCCCCGCAACACCGTGGGCACGTTTGTCTGCCCCCTTCTTTCGTTAGAATGCACTCCCTGTCTCCACGCCATGAGACAACCTTCTGTTCCTTTTTTCCCTCAGCCTCTCCCTTTCTTTAAAAGTTTCTCTCTGCCTCTCCTCTCTCCTGCCTCCCCATGTATTACAACTCCTTTAAGTGTGTTTCAGTGTGTACTACGCCAAGCTGTTGGGGCTCACTCAAACCAGGGGCGTAATGTAAGCCCCTGCAGAGGGCTTGATTTAAGCCGGTGTCTGCCGGTACGCACGTACGCACATGGGCAAATTCAAATAAATCCCAAAAGTGTGCAGAGAATATATAGAAGCGCGTTATTAAAACAACACTGAGCATTGTGGCTGTAATTTCTGACAAGGCACAACTTTAAGAAGGATGTAATCACATCCTCTGGCGCTTCCCCACACTCAAATTATAATGTTGTTGTGACAAGTTTTAACAGGAAGCAGACCAGCGCTGCAACTGTAACAGCAGGCAGACACAGCACCACTCCCAAAACACAGCTCTGCAGTAAACGTTTTCTCCCTTCATTTGGTCCTCATCTGCGTCTTTTCAAAATTCCCCTGTCTTTCTACAACTCTCTCCTCTCCAATATATGTGGTGCAAGAGGCGTAAATGTTTTAGCTGTGTTAATCTGCACTAACGTTCATACCCTTAAAAGGCCCATGCCAAAACCATCCAACAACAAGGTGCCTACTATAGAAAAGAAAGCACACGGAGCATTAAAAGATGTCTTTTTTGAGCGATGGATTACCAAATGCTCTTTCCATCTGCACTGTAAAAACACACGGGGCCAGCCCAGAAAGCAAGCATATTTTTACTCTCAGGAGATCTAAAGATAAGCTATTGTGTATCAGGCGTCCCTTGTTTTAAAGCTCCTTTAATTGTGTTTGTGTGTGTAGTACTCCAGGCTGTTGGGGCTCGCTTAACCCAGGGGCCTAACGTAGGCCCCAGCAGGGGGCTTAATTTGAGATGGTGTTTGCCGGAACGCATATGGGCAAATCCAATTAAAAACTAAAAGTTGCTACACACCTAGTCTTTAATGTAAGGTTGGATGGCTATGGATGAAAGGAGTCACTAGTGCTGTGGAATGAGCTCTCACTTCATCACCCCTCTAACATATTTATTTCAGAGAGTTATTAAGAGTGTAAATGCTCGCACTTATTGTTGGTTCTCTACCGTGCCATCTCGCGCACTCCCTGGCTGTAACATCAGCTGGACCTGGCTCATCTCCCTTTATTTAACTTGTGTACCTTTATAACGTCTCATTCACTCCTCATCAACACCTTCAAGCATATCAATGGAGACTCGCTTCTTGTTGGGCCCTTGTGCACCTCAAAAGTGTGTCACTGATTCTATTTATTGACTCGTTTCACTTGAAGCATTCAACATCACTACACCGCACTTTTCAGCACACTACCTCACTAAATTTTAGACTCCCTTTCCCTTCAGCCTGCCCTTTCTGCAACCACCGCAGCGCGGGTTTCCTCTCTAACCGGTGCTTTTCATTCCCCTCTTCCTCCACTCCACGGGTCTCCTCCTGGCCTTCTTTGTTGTCAGCTTGCCCTTATCTTAAAAACTTGTGCCCTCTGCTTCCTCTCTCCCCTGTACACCAGGGACCCCTTTCTATACCTCCTTCTTTCCTTAGCATGCACTCTCTGTCTCCACGCCATGAGACTCCCTCTGTTCCTCTTTCCCCTCAGCCTGTTCCTTTCTTTCAAAACAGTTCCTCAACGGTCCTCCTCTCCCCTCTGCCTCTCCTCTCTCCCGCCAACCCGTGTATTACAACTTCTTTCACTGTTTCTGTGTGTACTATGCAAAGCTGTTCAGCTTGCTCAACCTAGGGGCGAAATGTAGGCCCCGGCAGGGGACTTAATTCAAGCTGTTGTCTCCCGGGACGCACACGGGCAAATTCTAATTAAACCTGATCGTTTGTGGAAATTATATAAAAGTGCAATATTAAAAGAACAAGGAGCCTCTTGGCTGTAATTTCTGACAAGGCACAACTTGTTTGAAGTGCCTCAGAACCGGTTTCTAAACCCAAACAATCCTTGACAACAACTGACGAAGCAACCGGCAGCTCTTTTGTGTAAACACAACTATTTTTGCGTGAAGGGGCCAGTCCCCTCTGAACCTTGGGCACCACCACATCCACCGCATCCACCACCACCGCGTCCACCATGTCCACCACCACCACCATGTCCACCACCACATCCACCACCACACCCACCACCACGTCCATTACAACCACGTCCACCACCAACACATCCACAATCATCACCTCCACCACCACCACCACCACCTCCACCACCACCACATCCATCACCACTACATCCACGACCACTATGTCCACCACCACCATGTCCACCACCACCATGTCCACCACCACCATGTCCACCACCACCACGTCCATGACCACCACGTCCACCACCACCACGTCCATGACCACCACTATACCCCCTCCACCACCACCACATCCACCACCCACCACCACCATGTCCACCACCACTACCACCACCACCACATCCACCACCACCACCACCACATCCACCACCACTACATTCACCACCACCATGTCCACCACTACCATGTCCACGTCCACCACCACCAAATCCACCACCAAATCCACCACCACGTCCACCACATCCACCACCACCGCATCCACCACGTCCACCACCACCACCATATCCACCACACCCACCTCTACCAACACCACCACCACCACGTCCACCACCACGTCCACAATCACCACCACCACCACTACATCCACCACCACTAGGTCACCACTACCATGTCCACCACCACCTTGTCCACCACGACACCCACCACCACCACCACGTCCACCACCCACCACCACCACAATGTCCGCCACCAGTACCTCCACCACATCCACCACCACATCCAACACCAACATGTCCAAGACCCCCACGTCAGAATCCACCACCACTACGTCCACCACCACCACCCCCACATTCACCGCCACCACATCCACCACCCACCACCACCATGTCCACCACCACCACCACCACATCCACCACCACCACTACCACATCAACGACCACCACCACGTCCACCACCACCACATCCACCACCACCATGTCCACCAACACCATGTCCACCACCACCACATCCACCACCACCAGGTCCACCACCACCACGTCCACCACCGCCAAATCCACCACAGCCAAATCCACCACCATTTCCACCACATCCACCACCACCGCATCCACCACGTCCACCACCACCACCATATCCACCACCCTCCTCCACCACCACCACCTCCACCACCACCACCACGCCCACAATCACCACCTCCACCACCACCACCACCACTACATCCACCACCACTAGGTCCACCACCACCATGTCCACCACCATGTCCACCACCACCTCATCCACCACCACACCACACCCACCACCACCACCACACCCACCACCACCACGTCCACCACCCACCACCACTATGTCCACCACCACTACCACCACCACATCCACCACCACATCCACCACCACCACATCCACCACCAACATGTCTATGACCCCCACGTCAGCATCCACCACCACTACATCCACCACCATGTCCACCAGCACATCCACGTCCACCACCACCACACCCACCACCACCACGTCCACCGCCACCACCACCCCCACATCCACCGTCACCACATCCACCACCACCACGTCCACCACCACCATGTCCACCACATCCACCACCACCATGTCCTCCACCACCACCACCACTTCCTCCACCACCTCCATCACCACCATGTCAACAACCACGTCCACCACGTCCACCACTACGTCCACCACCACCATGTCCACCACCACATCCACCACGAGTACACTACCACGTCCACCACCACCACCACATCTACCTCCACCACCACCACATCCACTACCACCACCAAGTCCACCACCAGGTCCACCACTACATCAACCACCACCACCTCCACCAACACCATGTCCACCACCACCACATCCTCCACCACCACATCCACCACCACCACGTCCAACACCACCACGTCCAACACCACCACCATGTCCACCACATCCACCACCACGTACACCACCACCACATCCACCACCACCAAGTCCACCACCACGTCCACCACCACCATGTTGACAACCATCACATCCACCACATCGAGGAACACCACCACATCCACCACCACCACCACCACCACATCCACCACCACCACATCCACCACCACCACATCCACCACCACCACGTCCACCACCACCACGTCCACCACCACCACGTCCACCACCACACCCACCTCCACCACCACCATGCCCACCACCCACCACCACGTCCACCACCCACCACCACTATGTCCACCACCACCACCACCACCACATCCAACACCACCACTACCACATCAACGACCACCACCACGTCCACCACCACCACATCCACCACCACCATGTCCACCAACACCATGTCCACCACCACCAGGTCCACCACCACCAGGTCCACCACCACCACGTCCACCACCGCCAAATCCACCACAGCCAAATCCACCACCATTTCCACCACATCCACCACCACCGCATCCACCACGTCCACCACCACCACCATATCCACCACCATATCCACCACCCTCCTCCACCACCACCACCTCCACCACCACGTCCACAATCACCACCTCCACCACCACCACCACCACTACATCCACCACCACTAGGTCCACCACCACCATGTCCACCATCACCACGTCCACCACCACACCCACCTCCACCACCACCATACCCACCACCACCACCACGTCCACCACCCACCACCACTATGTCCACTACCACCACCACATCCACCACCACATCCACCACCAACATGTCTATGACCCCCACGTCAGCATCCACCACCACTACATCCACCACCATGTCCACCAGCACATCCACGTCCACCACCACCACACCCACCACCACCACGTCCACCGCCACCACCACCCCCACATCCACCGTCACCACATCCACCACCACCACGTTCACCACCACCATGTCCACCACATCCACCACCACCATGTCCTCCACCACCACCACCACTTCCTCCACCACCTCCATCACCACCATGTCAACAACCACGTCCACCAGTACGTCCACCACCACCATGTCCAACACCACATCCACCACGAGTACACTACCATGTCCACCACCACCACCACATCTACCTCCACCACCACCACATCTACCTCCACCACCACCACATCTACTACCACCACCAAGTCCACCACCATGTCCACCACTACATCAACCACCACCACCTCCACCAACACCATGTCCACCACCACCACATCCTCCACCACCATGTCCACCACCACCACGTCCAACACCACCACGTCCAACACCACCACCATGTCCACCACATCCACCACCACGTACACCACCACCACATCCACCACCACCAAGTCCACCACCACGTCCACCACCACCATGTTGACAACCATCACATCCACCACATCCACACACACCACCACATCCACATCCACCACCACATCCACTACCACCACATCCACCACCACCACATCCACCACCACCACGTCCACCACCACCACGTCCACCACCACACCCACCTCCACCACCACCATGCCCACCACCCACCACCACTCTGTCCACCACCATGTCCACCACCACTACCACCACCACATCCACCACCAACACATCCACAACAACCACCATCACGTCCACATCGACCACCACTACGTCCACCCCCACCACTATGTCCACCACCACCATGTCCACCACCATGTCCACCACCACGTCCACCACCATGTCCACCACCACCATGTACACCACGTCCACCACCACCACATCCATCACCATTGTTAGAAATGGGATCCCTGGCTGGCCAGGGCTTGCGCCAAAGTCAGTCAGAGACCACCACTCCTAAGTCAGGGCAAGGAAGTTACACGCCAAGATAATCCCTGCTCACCCTCTAGGTAACGTGGCGCGAGCAGCAAGGCTAAGCTTGGAAGCTATGTGAGTTAAGTATTTGCGCACGCACCCCAGCAACAACACCTAAGGTCCACCACAAAGGAAACTCCACACAAGGTTATATATAAAAATAGCCTTTGTATTATACCAAAACACATTAGATAAAAACACACACTTTACAATGTGCCAACAGGCACGGGCAGAATTTACAGGGGATATGTACAAGACAGGGCCACCTGGACCACTGTCAGGAATCAGCACTTTTAGAACTAAGCACTAGGTAGAATTAGCACTTAGAACATGCAATATAAATCAATGTAGCATAAAATAGAACATAGAGCACACAACCAGTAACTACTGGTAAAGGTTAGGCACCACCTACACAATCCTAACCACCTTTGGAACAGGTCACGCAGGGAACCAGGACCTCACTAGCACCACCTGTACTAGCAAGAACAACCACCTAAGTATCACAATACCTGTAGTGGTATAAGCACATTACACATGATGCATCACAACACATTCAGAGGTGTAGGGAAGGAAAACACATGATGCAGAACCTACATTCAGCAGTGTAAAAACAAGGCACATGACGCATTAAAAACACATTCAGAAGTGCAGAAAAAGAACAATTGCGCTAAACTCACAAGTCACCACCTGTGACTGTCCATAGGCCTACTGGCCTTGTTGGGGCTAGGACGCCCTGTGTCCCAGTGTCAGTTGCCTAAACGTGGCAGCTGCCCACGAAGTGCTGGGCAGCTGGGGAAAATGATGGGGCCAACGTGGGAGCCTCCTGGGCTCAAGAACACAATGTGGGAGCCGTGCAGGCTCTAAATAAACAAATATGCCCCACAAGCCTCTCTGGGCTGGCAACTAACAAAGGGGTGCCCCTGAGTCTCTGTGGCTCTAGAACAACTGTGGCGCTGCGAGCCTCTCTGGGCTCTCAAGACAAAATAGGCCGCCTGAGCTTCTCGTGGGATCGCAAAACAGAGGTGTCGCCTTGAGCCTCTGCGGCTCGTCAACCAATGGCGGCGCTGGCGGTGGAGTCCTTCGTGAACTCGAGAAGTAATGCCCCTGAACAACGTAGGAGCCCCGCTCGGGGGGGGGGCTCGAATACCAGATTTGCCCCTGAGCCTCACTGGACTCGAAAGTAATCACCAGCGAGCCTCTCGGAGCTCTGAATCAAACGACTGCCCCCTGGGGACCCTCGTGGGTCCAACACAAATGCTCCCGGTCGTTGGAGTCCCCCACTGGGGACTCTGAAAGCAATGGCCCCTCTGCTGGACCCGCCAACAGCGGGCCCGCTCAGAACTGTAGCCGGGTTGGGGCCGGCTACACCATGGCACTCGTGGAGCCCCCACCAGCCCTCCTTAATCACCGGGACGGCGGGGACTCTGCTCGGGTGCTGCTCCTCAGGCTTGGTGTGGCGGCCGGGCTGCAGAAGAGCTCCCGCTCCTCGGGGCTCTACCTCCTTTAAACGGGTCACCACGGGGCTCTCGCTCACTCCTGGGAGCCCCGTGGAAGGCGCCGGCCGCGGGCTTCCTCTCCCTCCTCCTCTCACCGGAGCGCGGGGTGGGCTCCCGTCCGCTTCCGGTTTTGAACAGAACACTTCCGGGTGTCCCTCGGTTCCGCCCCCGGCCTGCCTGACTTCCTGCGGTGGGCCAGGCGGTGGCGGGGACGATTTTGCGGGGCAATGCAGGGAGGGCACCAGCTTTAAAGATGAATTCAGCGCTCCCAAAGCGCTAGTAAACAATAAAGCGCTCCCTGCACTAGGGCACAATAAAGCGCTCATAGGCGCTTGTGGACACAAAATACAGCGCTCCCAGCGCTAGGCAGGCAGAGGAAAGCGCTCACAACACTAAAGGCACCAATGCGCTCCCAGCGCTAGGGACAACAGGAAAAGCGCTCCCCAGGCGCTAGGAGCCAAAAGTCCAGCAAAGTTCTTCAGGTGGGCAGGGGGGCAAGGCTGGGCCCAGAGCCAGCTCACTGGGTCTCCAGGCAGGGAGACAATCCAAGTGGTGGTCCTCCTGCCCAGCAACAGTAGCAGCCCCCTCAGGATCCTGGAAGAGAACAAATTGTAAGGGGACACAGCCCCTTCTTATACTACTAAATCCTTTGTCTGTAGGTGCAGGGTGGGGGAGAAACCAGTCGCAGCTGGTTTTGGAGCACCCTTGATGGCTCAACCACCCTTTTCATTCACTGGCAGGGCTAGGGTCACCAGTCGCACCACAGGGGGCGGAGCCAGCATTGTGTGGGGAAAGCCCAGCTTCATTCAGGAACCAGCTGCAGCACCTCCCTCACATCAGCATGCTAATCTCACATTCACCACCGGGCAGACCCATCATGACTCATGGAGCCTGGCATCCGAGCCAGCTCCAGCCAATCACACGCCAGACACATTTTACACTAATATGCCAACTCCTAGAAGTGGCACTTCTGCACAAGACACAATCATGCCACATACATCATTGCGAAGCATTCAATCACACGAGTTCGCACATACCAAACTCGAGCATGCACACCTCACGCATCAGGAACTACCAGGGACACAGACATTCCCCATGCATTCCTAAGGGAGGGCAGGCCAACCTTACTCCACGCACTCAGAGTGCGCACGCACTTTCCACTGGGACACAGTTAAAGGGCGCCGAAACCAAAAATCACTACCTCCAATTCACATTCACAAAGCAAAAAGTTTAGGGGTGAACCTGCCAGAAGGGCCAAGTCCAACACAACCCCCTTTAAGCCAAAACCAGGGGAGAACAAGTACCACAGTGATGGACTTCCCTGCTTGGGGCGATAGAACACGGACGCGGGCCCGCAACTGCAGGGACACCCTCCTGTTCTATGCCACGGCGAACCCCTGGGGTTCCTTCTAAAACTACTGTAGGGACTAACTGGGCTACCCCACTGGTACTCTCTAGCTGTCCTCGGCCAGGACCAGGCCCTAGGCCACCCAGGTGCCACTGGTTCCTGCCTACTCACAGAGTGGGGGGTAGTAACCCCTGGCACATAGTAGCCACTCTCCACCCTTCCTGTCTGCAAGACAGGGCTAGACTGCCACTGGTTCTCCAGCCTAGGGTCTACAACCACAGGCGGACCAGGAGTCTCAGGGAAGGCTCTCCTCCCCTTACCTCTTCTTCTAGGGTTCTTCCTCCTCCTGCGAGGGGTACCCTCAGAACGCCATTCTCCCAACCTAGGGTTTAACCCCTCAGGTTGCACCGGGGTCAGAGGTGGGCTCTCCCACCCTCTGCACCCCCTTCCAGAGTCCTGCTCCCTCCCAACCGGGGCGTAACCTCTGGAATAAGTACTGGTCAGGACATTGATTACAGTCGTCCCACCCTTCAGGTCAGGCGGATCCTGAACCTGGCCTCCCAACCTTTGGTCTAATACCCTAGGTGGGATAATTGCCTGGCACTCCAGGTCTTCTGGGGACTCACACACCATCCCCTGAGGCTGACACATGACCCATGTGTCGTGTGACTGTCTGTCTGGCGCAGATCTCCCATCCTCTGTCCACCTGACAGGGTGTGAAGATCCCCCAGAACAGAAGTGGTGCCACCCGGGTCCCCCCAAGAAGATCTAGCCCAACCGGCTAGTCCCTGGTCCACTGGTGCATCCACTGGGAAACTCATCCCCCAATCACTCCTCACTTCGGACTTCTGTGCCCTCCCTCCTGGAGTAGCACTGCCGGACAGTGGAACCCCTGGAGCTCTAGTTACAGATGCTCCAGGTTCCCTAGACACTAGGAGATCCTCCTCAAGTGTACTAACAGGACAGCCTAGGTCCCCAACCTGGTGTTCCCTCAAGAAACCACCCAGGTTCTGAGATAGGGGTTCGGGCCTCTGGGGACTCTCAGCCTCCCAATGACTCCTGCTCCACTGTGCCAGGTAGTCAGCCTCTCCACCCCTCTCACTATACTGGGACCTAGCTGGGCTACACTGAGCCTCTTCCACCACGCTGGGCTGGAAGATACCTGTACCACTACTGTTGGACTCACTCTCCAATGACTCTACAGAACCTCTGGCACTCTCCCAGCGGTCTGCTTCCTCTGTAAATAGTCCTAGATCAGAAAACTCACCCGCCAACAGGTGTTGGCGCAACTCTGGACAACAACTACTGAGCATCTGCTCTCTGACAATCAGCCTGAATAGTTCATCATAGTCCTGTTCCTCGTTACTCATCATCCACTCAGCCAGTGCCTCATCACATACATCTGAAAAATCCGCCCAAGACTGGTGAGACAGTTTCCTACTGCCACTGAATTTCAACCAATACTCCTCTTGGGAAACAGGTACCATACTCTGGGAACTAGGGATGGGACTACTCGCATGGGACTCTATATAGCTGCCACCACTGGACTCTACCCGCCCTGGGGAGTCCAGAAAATTAAAACTGCGCACAGGGGACAACCTACCCTCCTGAGCTAATCTCTCTCTGGCAAAGGTCCTCTCAGCCTCCGCCATACGCTCCTGCACACCCAGCTGCGCCATCTCTCTGGCATGCTCTAACCTGAGCTTCTCCATAGCCAGCTGGTGCTCCCTCTCATCCCTCCTATCTACCCACTCCTCTGGGGACAGGGACCGGGACCGGGAAAGGGATGAGGCGCTGCCTCCTACACTGGACCCAGCAAGGGACTCCCTATCTATGGGGTCCTCGGTCTCTGCTGGTGCCCCTTCACTGTCATCCTCATCCTCCTCTTCAGACTCTTCAGGGCTCCCCTCAGACCCACCACCCTCATGGCGTGCGGCCCGGGCCCTCTCTTTCTCACTGTGCTCACGTTCCCAGTCATCCTTCTGCCATAGGATCAGGGTATCCCTAAGCTTGGACTGGGTGTCTGACTCATTCACTGCGATGTCTCTCTCCTCACAAAACTTCACCAACTCATGCATACTGTACCTAAACAGGCCATAGAGGTTAAAAGAAGATACCATCTTGGCAGGATGCTCACAGACATGTGCAACACAGGGGACCGAACAGTCTGAAGTAAGAGTACACAATTCAAAGTCTTCAGCAGCTCCCTATCAAAGATAACTCACATTCATTTGTCCAAGGCAACACACCATTCATCCACACACAACCCTCCCCTCGGACTGGTATGGCAATTTCTACCACCCCTGATTTCTCAACCTGACCACAAGTGACACAGGTACCAAACTCTGGGCGCAGGGCGGGGAATACATGTACTGGACACCCTTTGCAAATGATACTCTTATGAAAAGAAATAACAGAACTTTGAAAACAATAATCCCCAAAATGTGGTCATCTAAAATGCAGAGTTTTGTAGTGCGGCCAGTTGCCACTGTGGTACAACGCAAACACAAATCCTTATCCTCTCGCTGCTGCCAATGTTAGAAATGGGATCCCTGGCTGGCCAGGGCTTGCGCCAAAGTCAGTCAGAGACCACCACTCCTAAGTCAGGGCAAGGGAGTTACACGCCAAGATAACCCCTGCTCCCCCTCTAGGTAACGTGGCGCGAGCAGCAAGGCTAAACTTGGAGGCTATGGGAGTTAAGTATTTGCGCACGCACCCCAGCAACAACACCCAAGGCCCACCACAAAGGAAACTCCACACAAGGTTATATATAAAAATAGCCTTTGTATTATACCAAAACACATTAGATAAAAACACACACTTTACAATGTGCCAACAGGCACGGGCAGAATTTACAGGGGATATGTACAAGACAGGGCCACCTGGACCACTGTCAGGAATCAGCACTTTTAGAACTTAGCACTAGGTAGAATTAGCACTTAGAACATGCAATATAAATCACTCTAGCACAAAATAGAACATAAATCACACAACCAGTAACTACTGGTAAAGGTTAGGCACCACCTACGCAATCCTAACCACCTTTGGAACAGGTCATGCAGGGAACCAGGACCTCACTAGCACCACCTGTACTAGCAAGAACAACCACCTAAGTATCACAATACCTGTAGGGGTATAAGTACATTACACATGATGCATCACAACACATTCAGAGGTGTAGGGAAGGAAAACACATGATGCAGAACCTACATTCAGCAGTGTAAAAACAAGGCACATGACGCATTAAAAACCCATTCAGTGGTGTAGAAAAAGAACAATTGCGACAAACTCACAAGTCACCACCTGTGACTGTCCATAGGCCTACTGGCCTTGTTGGGGCTAGGACGCCCTGTGTCCCAGTGTCAAGGGCCTAAACGTGGCGGCTGCCGATGAAGTGCTGGGCAGCTGGGGAAAATGATGGGGCCAACGTGGGAGCCTCCTGGGCTCAAGAACACAATGTGGGCGTCTTGCAGGCTCTAAATAAACAAATATGCCCCACAAGCCTCTCTGGGCTCGCAACTAACAAAGGGGTGTCCCTGAGCTTCCGTGGCTCTAGAACAACTGTGGCGCTGCGAGCCTCTCTGGGCTCTCAAGACAAAATAGGCCACCTGAGCCTCTCGTGGGCTCACAAAACAGAGGTGTCGCCTTGAGCCTCCGCGGCTCGCCAACCAATGGCAGCACTGGCGGTGGAGTCCTTCGTGGACTCGAGAAGTAATGCCCCTGAACAACGTAGGAGCCCCGCTCGGGGGGGCTCGAACACCAGATTTGCCCCTGAGCCTCACTGGACTCGAAAGTAATCACCGGCGAGCCTCTCGGGGCTCTGAATCAAACGACTGCCCCCTGGGGACCCTCGTGGGTCTGACACAAATGCTCCCGGTCGTCGGAGTCCCCCACTGGGGACTCTGAAAGCAATGGCCCCTCTGCTGGAGCGGCCCACAACGGCGGGCCCGCTAAGAACTGTAGCCGGGTTGGGGCCGGCTACACCATGGCACTCATGGAGCCCCCACCAGCCCTCCTTACTCACTGGGACGGCGGGGATTCTGCTCGGGCGCTGCTCCTCAGGCTTGGTGCGGCGGCCGGGCTGCAGGAGAGCTCCAGCTCCTCGGGGCTCTCCCTCCTTTAAACGGGTCACCACGGGGCACTCCCTCACTCCTGAGAGCCCCGTGGAAGGCGCCGACCGCGGGCTTCCTCTCCCTCCTCCTCTCACCGGAGCGCGGGGTGGGCTCCCGTCCGCTTCCGGTTTTGAACAGAACACTTCCAGGTGTCCCTCGGTCCCGCCTCCGGCCTGCCTGACTTCCTGCGGTGGGCCGGGCAGTGGCGGGGACGATTTTGCGGGGCAATGCCGGGTGGGCACCGGCTTTAAAGATGAATTCAGCACTCCCAAAGCGCTAGTGAACAATAAAGCGCTCCCTGCGCTAGGGCACAATAAAGCGCTCACAGGCGCTTGTGGACACAAAATACAGCGCTCCAAGCGCTAGGCGGGCAGAGGAAAGCGCTCACAGCGCTAAAGGCACCAATGCGCTCCCAGCGCTAGGGACAACAGGAAAAGCGCTCCCCAGGCGCTAGGAGCCACAAAGTCCAGCAAAGTTCTTCAGGTGGGCAGGGGGACAAGGCTGGGCCCAGAGCCAGCTCACTGGGTCTCCAGGCAGGGAGACAATCCAAGTGGCGGTCCTCCTGCCCAGCAACAGCAGCAGCCCCCTCAGGATCCTAGAAGAGAACACATTGTAAGGGGACACAGCCCCTTCTTATACTACTAAATCCTTTGTCTGTAGGTGCAGGGTGGGGGAGAAACCAGTCGCAGCTGGTTTTGGAGCACCCTTGATGGCTCAACCACCCTTTTCATTCACTGGCAGGGCTAGGGTCATCAGTCGCACCACAGGGGGCGGAGCCAGCATTGTGTGGGGACAGCCCAGCCTCATTCAGGAACCAGGTACAGCCCCTCCCTCACTTCAGCCTGCTAATCTCACACTCACCAACGGGCAGACCTGTGGAAAACGAGACCATATTCCTATCGATGCCCAGGCTGCTGGCGCAAACCGCCTCTTAGTTCCCATGTTGAGTAATTACCAAAATAAAGAGACGGGCGCTGGAAGCAGGAATCAAGAACAGAGTTTATTACTCATGAGGAGAGCCAGTCATTTCGGACACGAAACACAGTGTCTTTCGGGAGGTGCTCTAACAAGTGAGCTGAGACTCTGGCTTTTTATACTCTACAGAACACATGATAACACAATCAGGACGGTGTGACGCAAAAGGAAAGACATCCCTATAATCCTCGTGGTGATCCTATAATCCTCGTGGTGATCCTACCCATATACATTCACAATGGGGACCCTTGACCTGCTGATAAGAGGGGAGGGCAATCACGCAACTGAGTGATTTGTGGGATGTGTACGCCTGATCATAGCCCAAGGGGTGGGGTGGCTAAGACCAATAGAGGATCCTTTGAAGAGGAGTGACTTCATACAATAAGGGCAGCAAATGGTATCTCCTGGCTCAGGCGATGGCCTCGGACATGTGTGGTCAGCCGGACTCGGGGGAAAAGGGTCATCAAAAGGAGTGGTATTAATGCCGCGTGGACAATCGAGTGCGGAGGGAAGGCTTGTCAACAGAGGGGCATTCATGGAAGGGAAGGAGGTGCTGGTCAGGCGCGGCCGTGACCCTCAAGGACAGGGCTTTGCGTAAGAAGAGGGTTTATGACTTGTTTACGTGAGGAGAAGGGAGGGGTAGCCAGGGTGGACACAAGGACAGAGTCACACAGAGAGAGCGAGAGAGATCTTATGACCCGTACATGAGAGCGGGGGCAGTCAGGTGCAGCTGGGGGAGGGCTATGTCTGCTAAGGCAAGGGATGCCTCTCCAAGATGGAATAGGGGGTTTTGTGCGAGTCAAGGGGGAGAGTTGCCTTTCACAGCGGGGTCGTGCAGAGGGAGAGGGCTTCATGGTTTATGCATGTGAGGGAGAGAGAGATTTTGAATACACGCAGAAGGGGAGCCAGTGATTCTAATCTTAGGCGGGCAAAAAGGGCCAGGGTGCCTAAAATGGCTGTCATGTATACATGGGTACAGGCCTTTGCTGGCAGTAGGATGTAGTTAAATGCTTTACGGTATTCAGGGTACGCGCAGGGAGAGGAGTGGGAAAAGGGAAATGAACGTTGCGTATGTACATCAATATTTCTATTTTTCTACAGTCGCCACTTTTTACATAGCAAAAGTTCATTTTCGTGATCGATGATGGTACATATAAACAGGCACGGTCGCAGAATTAGCATTGTCAATATTAGCATATGGTATATAATCATGGACAGTTGATGTGTTTGGCAGAATACGGCACATAGGAGATTGCATTTGTCGAGTTCCTATCATTTCAAAGCACTACATAGCATAAATGTTTCTGACTAAATATGTAACCAATGAACAGTTTTGACCAGGTAGTTGAGAGCGGAATTCAGTTCAATATACAATATTTCTTCGTCCCAGTGTCTTTTTGTCAGTGAGCCATCACTGGTAGGCTCTAGTCCGAGTACTTTCGTTGGCGCTGTTGAGCACCGGCGGTGGAGCTATAGGTCCAGCTCTGTTCTATCCTTTCGCGTTGCAGGGTGCGGTCAGTCCTCTGCTGTTAGACCACAGTCCTGTTTTCTAAACAATCCGGTTGGTGGCGCCTTATGCTCGGCACCCATAGTTCTATGGCAGCACCCTATTCCCAGTGGAATGCAGTTCGTTCCCTTGGCAAAAAGCCACGTGGAGAAGAGGGTGAGTGAAGTTCAAATAGTCGATAGGGGAGAGGGTGGAGTTGAGTCAGAGTTCCTGGGACACGCAAAAGGGACCAAGGGAGCAAAGGATAACAAGCAGGCAGGCCCATCCATCGGGCTCAAGGAAGGGGGACGGAGACTCCAGGCACACGTGGGTTTAGCAGGCGAGTGGCTTCGAGGTGGCTCGCCGTTTTTCATTTTCCACGCTGAAGTTGCGGTCTCGTCCCGTATCCTCCTGTTGCTCTGCGGCTCCACCTTCGGTCGAGGTCACACGAGTCCCAAGATCCGCAGCCAGGCTGTACGCCACTTCTGACCCATCTCCTTCGGTGATCGCGAATCTTTGAATAGGTACAAGACAAAGTTTCAGTGAAATGGCAAAAGAAGATATCTATGCATGTGAATTCCTCCCTTAATTCTACGCATTTGGGAGATACGCTCATTGGTCACAGTCAGAAGTTCATTGCCAAGTAGTGCACGTGTCAGCATTCCTACTGAGTTTATGGCAGATATATTCATCGGCCCATTTATGATTCGAGTGATTACAAGATAATATTTCCATCAACTGTTCATTACATCATTTACAACATTAGCGCAGCATTTCCCTTCAGAACTTGTTAACATTTTCAGACAGGGCGGGGGTGCTATCGTCGAGAGTCGGGCAAAACAAGATTTCCTCAAGGGTCAGCAGCTACCCATGATCATTATGTTTATACCTGGGACAACAAGAGTGGTTCTATCAAAAAAAAAATGGGGCGGGGATGCTTCGGGCGCTTGCGCTTGGGTGCAAAGGGGTGGGGCAATCTGGGTATTGGATGTCAGTCTAGACGTTGGCGTTCGTCTCTGAAGAACAGACATAGGATGCCATTGACATATAGTTCCCCTATAAATGGCCTGATTTGGGGGACTTTAGTCGTCTTACCTGTCCTTTCCTTCTCAGCCAATTCAAGTTCATTCATTTTACGGAAAGGAGAGGCAGTAATCATGGCGAGATACAGTCATTTTAGTTTCGGTCAATTTCGCTGAACACCTTCGCGTTCAAACGTGTATCAAATCAGACTGGTGCCGGTGGGGCACAATTTTACCAAAAAGAGGGAGGAAAAATAGGGAGACTCTCATAGAGAGTGAGAGTCGTCCGCAACCTAAACGAGCCATTCGGTACACGTATGACATGTAAGGAGAGAGAGTGAGAGTGAGAGAGAGAGAGAGAGAGAGAGGGAGAGGGAAAGAGAGAGAGAGAGACGTGTACAAAAATAGGTCATTTAGTGCGCTCACAACACAGAACAGCAAAGGTTAGATAACATGCAGATACAGACAGAGGGAAGACATAAATTCGTACATTTACACACACAAACTTAGACAGGGAAGACGGCGCATATATTATACGTATACAAGACATTCACGTCAAGACAGGAAACAATTGTTAGTTTACAAGATCTATTTATACATATATATCCTACGTATCTTTACTATCCTATTTATCTACGTGCTTAGCTCTTTCTACCCTCCCCCCCTTTCCCTTCTCGCTTGTCACGCCTGCGAACGTTCCCAATTACCAATACTCACACCTCGGCTGGTCGATCAGTAATTAACCTGGTCGTGCTAGTTACCCATGGTTGGATCTTAAGCCATTTTTCTGTTCCCTCCTGTGGTGGGAAGTTCTCCAGGCTGAGGCAACGGCAAGTATTGATCGGGAGAACAGTCGGACAGCTTGGCTATATCTATAAGAGTGTGAGAAAGGGGGTAGTGCATTTTGAACATCAGCAATATTTCTAACTTCCTAGACGGGTGATGCCGTGGCAACCCTTACCTGTATAATTTTTCTTTGTCCTTTCCCTACCTAGTCGAACGTCCAGTTACATTATTTAATACGTCATTTCTAGTCAATTTTTTTTTTTTGTCATTCAGTACCTGTCCAGTTTCTGTATCAGTCTATCCTCTCAGTCGCTATGTCCTAAGGAGGAACAGTCATGTTAAGCCTACGTCTTTAAAAAGTTTATCTGTTATAACGACTAAACACATATTTCCCCTTTCCCCTTTTTCGTCGGTGGTCCGACCGTCGCTCTTCCATACTTCAGTCGACGTTCTGACGTGACCTGCAGAAGGGAGGAAGAAGGGGTGGGGGGCAGCATTCAAAGCACATCATCATGCAGTAGTTCGAAAATCTTTTTACCTACCATATACTCGCCTGATCTCCTCGTACTGCATTCCCTTGCCATCTCGGCATTTCAGCCCAGAGGGACCAGTGGTGTCATATAGATAATCATTGACGATCTGGGTATCTACATGAGCTACTTGGTCGTAACCGTCTTTATCGGGTGCAAGGGTGACGGTCAGAAGGCATTTTCTGTGGTGTCATTTTTAAGGGTATCTGAAACACTTTTCCGGTTGCTTGTGGCACATAAGGTAGCTGCCAAATATCTGATCCCTTTTTCATCTACATCCTTCATCATACTTATTCTTCGCTCACAGTAGGAAGACATCCAAAACTCATTAAGGCAACTGCTACAACCACGCTTTCTTTTTCAAACTACTTTTAATAAACGATATCGGTGGCAGTTCATTGCATAAAGTGCAGCAGTGCAATAAAATCGTGTTAAAATTTTCCTTCAGAGCAGGCATGATGCATGTCAAGAATTCAGTTTTAATCAATTCATAATTCATTATCCAATACTCATCTAAATTACACCAATTCATTTTCCAACTCATAATCAGTACCCACCCTAAGTCAATTCATTGTCCAAGCACATGCTCAATATCCTTCATATCTACTTTCATTATCCAAAACGTTATATATATATATCTCGGGGTAAAAAGTTGCATGGTCATGGTACAATAAAGTTCATTCAAAAAGTCTCATTTTGTGTCAGCGCCATTTTGGGTGGGGTCAGGCGAGTTCCAGCACAGTCAGGATGTCTCTAGTCTTGCATGGTTGGCCCAGAGCCTTCCGTTGGGAATTCAAAAAGTTTTGTGCTATAAGGTTAACAGTCTAACAATATGGACCATGAGTCAAAGAGTGGGAAGGGCGGCAACAATTTTCCTACCGGGTCATCCTGGTGTTCCTCCGGAACTGAACAAGTCTGTGCCGTGGCTGCATTTTAGCCATTTCTAATCCGAGGCTGGTGCCGGCAGGAGTCGCACCGATGTTGTGGTTCCCGGCGAGGGGTGGGGGCACCCATGCAGGGGGTCGGGGGCCCCCCGGCTCTTATAGAATCTTCAAGGTTGAGGAGAGGCGATATGGAGCGAGTGCCCGTCCTGGGCAGAAGACCGCTTTATGATGTTGACCCTCTTTAAGTAAGAGCAGTGGGGTGTCGCTGGAAGCCTCCACCTGGAGGGAGGTGGGGGAGGGTCGTTCGCGCCGCCTCCCCCTTCCAGCGACCCCGCGCCGTTCCTCGGCTCCGTCGTCTTCGATATCGGCCATGCCAGCCATTGATGATGGGGGGGGGTGGTCGGCGGCTGAGGCAAGACAGCCCCCCCCCCCCCCCACTTTTCTGACATGTGGCGGGACTACCTCCAACTCTCCGGGGAGCTTGAAATGTGGCAGGGCTGCCTGTACCTATGCAGGCGGCGGCATGCGGTGAATTTGGCATCTGGCAGGACTACTTGATTTGCCGCCGTTTTCGCCTTGGCTTCGGCCTTTGACAAGCAGGCGATGGCATGCGGCGAATTTGAAATGTGGCGGGACTACTTGATTCGCCGCCATTCTCGCCTTCGGCTTCTGCCTTCTTCGTGGGTCGGACCAGGCGAGAGACAGAAGGGGGGGGGTGGTCGGTGGCTGAGGCAAGACAGCCCCCCCCCCCGTGGCCTGCAGGGCAGCGGAAGAGGAGAGAAGGAGAGGACTCTGCCATTCTTTGGACCGCCTGCCCAACATCATCTCCTCCCGACCGTGGTCAGGCGGGCCCCTCGTGCCTCGAGGCCTCGCCTTCCGGATGGGCGTAACTGCGGACCTGTTGCACTTCGGGAGTTTCCGGAATGGGGGTAGGTACCTATTGAGTTGTTTCTATTTCATTTGACCGTTATTTGGGCGGGGCGGGCAATGAGGCTGACATGTTGCGAGCAGGAACAGGCAGTGAAGCCTAGCTACCTCGCGGCTATGTTCTGCTATCAAATCTTTTCGCCATTTTACATTTCTTATTACGAACTATTTCTAATGTTTCTTATTTTTGGTGAAGTCAAAAGCTCATCAGGGGGTTACTGACTTAGCCTGATTTCCTTTTATTTTTCTTTCTCTTCCTTAGCGTGTTTCGAGCTAAAGCTTTCTGTTAGTAGGGAACGGTGATCACTTCATATTTTTATGTGTCCTTTTCACTGGGGGGGGGGGTGGTACATCTGGACGGACCAGACGAGTCCCCTCCAATAAATGGTCCGGGGTGGAACGAGATTATCGATCAAAAGGGGAACATATATTCCTTCATTAGGGTATCATCCTGGACGGACCGAGCGATGTACTTCCATTTACCAGGGTAGCCTCCTGGACGGACCAGTCGGTCTATTTCTACTAAATGGCCCATGAGTAGAGAGCATATGTCCTCCATAAGAGTAGTCTCCTGGGCGGACCATGCGAGCTACCCCACAATAACCAACCAGTGGGGAGTGGGTAGGACTGACGAATTCACAAAGGGGCATAACCTACCCTTTTCTGCTTGCAAAGACTAGATAGAATATCTCTATTCCACGTTGTTTGCAGGCGGAAAATACCTCAAACGAAACAATGCCTGGAACAACAATGTCCAGGTTTTCAATCAATCAGTGGGGAGAAAAACAGGCATGACGGATTACAACGGGGACAAAAGTCTGCATTACCTGCCCTTCGCTATCCAAAAAGGAAGACAGAATATTTCTACTCGTCTCAGTTTGTAGACAGGGAAGATCTCAAAGAACAACCATTGACTATCAACCGACTTCAAACAATTCACAAAGAACAACAATCGGTTATCAATCGACTTCAAACAATTCAGTGGGGAGAAAGGTAGGCATGACGGATTAATACCGGGGACAAAAGTCTACATTACCTACCCTTCTCTATCTGCAAAGAGGGACGACGTTCCTATTCGCCGCTGTTTGCAAACAGAGAATGTCTCGTTCTCAAAAGAGAACCAATATGTCAAGTAGCCCTCAAAGCTAAATGAACCAATACCAACAATGCCAGTATACAAATACCGGTTTTCAATACAAACAATCAATCAATCAGGTGGACAGAGCCACCCTACCAATCAGGCGTAAAAACACCCTACTTAATCTTACCCGGACCGGACCATACGGATAGTTCTTCGACTTCCTCCTCCAGCGCCCGATCGTTCTCTTACTCCATGTAGCATTCCTGTGGGATTCCAGTCAGGACAATAGGTCACTGAAGAGAGGTCCGTTCAGAATTGGTGAAGTTCTGTCGATCGGCCGCCGGGCGAGGGCCCTCTTAAGGCAGGCATGCCCCGATCATTTAGACGTTCACTTCTTCGTCTGGATCTCTCTTACCGAACCCCATGTCACTGATGGGCCCCGCGTTGGGACGCCAATTGTGGAAAACGAGACCATATTCCTATCGATGCCCAGGCTGCTGGCGCAAACCGCCTCTTAGTTCCCATGTTGAGTAATTACCAAAATAAAGAGACGGGCGCTGGAAGCAGGAATCAAGAACAGAGTTTATTACTCATGAGGAGAGCCAGTCATTTCGGACACGAAACACAGTGTCTTTCAGGAGGTGCTCTAACAAGTGAGCTGAGACTCTGGCTTTTTATACTCTACAGAACACATGATAACACAATCAGGACGGTGTGACGCAAAAGGAAAGACATCCCTATAATCCTCGTGGTGATCCTATAATCCTCGTGGTGATCCTACCCATATACATTCACAATGGGGACCCTTGACCTGCTGATAAGAGGGGAGGGCAATCACGCAACTGAGTGATTTGTGGGATGTGTACGCCTGATCATAGCCCAAGGGGTGGGGTGGCTAAGACCAATAGAGGATCCTTTGAAGAGGAGTGACTTCATACAATAAGGGCAGCAAATGGTATCTCCTGGCTCAGGCGATGGCCTCGGACATGTGTGGTCAGCCGGACTCGGGGGAAAAGGGTCATCAAAAGGAGTGGTATTAATGCCGCGTGGACAATCGAGTGCGGAGGGAAGGCTTGTCAACAGAGGGGCATTCATGGAAGGGAAGGAGGTGCTGGTCAGGCGCGGCCGTGACCCTCAAGGACAGGGCTTTGCGTAAGAAGAGGGTTTATGACTTGTTTACGTGAGGAGAAGGGAGGGGTAGCCAGGGTGGACACAAGGACAGAGTCACACAGAGAGAGCGAGAGAGATCTTATGACCCGTACATGAGAGCGGGGGCAGTCAGGTGCAGCTGGGGGAGGGCTATGTCTGCTAAGGCAAGGGATGCCTCTCCAAGATGGAATAGGGGGTTTTGTGCGAGTCAAGGGGGAGAGTTGCCTTTCACAGCGGGGTCGTGCAGAGGGAGAGGGCTTCATGGTTTATGCATGTGAGGGAGAGAGAGATTTTGAATACACGCAGAAGGGGAGCCAGTGATTCTAATCTTAGGCGGGCAAAAAGGGCCAGGGTGCCTAAAATGGCTGTCATGTATACATGGGTACAGGCCTTTGCTGGCAGTAGGATGTAGTTAAATGCTTTACGGTATTCAGGGTACGCGCAGGGAGAGGAGTGGGAAAAGGGAAATGAACGTTGCGTATGTACATCAATATTTCTATTTTTCTACAGACCCATCATGACTCATGGAGCCTGGCATCCCAGCCAGCTCCAGCCAATCACACTTTACACTAATATGCCAACTCCTCGAAGTGGCACTTCCGCACAAGACACAATCATGCCACATACATCATTGCGAAGCATTCAATCACACGAGTTCGCACATACCAAACTCGAGCATGCACACCTCACGCATCAGGAACTACCAGGGACACAGACATTCCCCATGCATTCCTAGGGGAGGGCAGGCCAACCTTCCTCCACGCACTCAGAGTGTGCACGCACTTTCCACTGGGACACAGTTAAAGGGCGCAGAAACCAAAAATCACTACCTTCAATTCACATTCACAAAGCAAAAAGTTTAGGGGTGAACCTGCCAGAAGGGTCAAGTCCAACAACCACCATGCCCACAACCACAACATCCACCACCACATCCACCACCACCACATCCACCATCACCATACCCACCATCACCACATCCACCACCACCACATCAACCACCACTACGTCCACCAATCCCGCATCCACCACCACCGCGTCCACTACCACAATGTCCACCACCAACACCACCACATCCACCACCACACTCACCACCACCTCCACCACTACCACCACCACGTCCACAATCACCACCACCACCTCCACCACCACATCCATCACATCCACCACCACTACATCCACCACCACTACGTCCACCACCACCATGTCCACCACCACCACGTCCACCACCGCCACGTCTACCACCCACCACCACCATGTCCACCACATCCAACACCCACCACCATCATGTCCACCACCACCACCACATTCACCACCACATCCACCACCACCACGTCCACCACCACCACTACGTCCACCACCACCACTACGTCCACCACCACCATGTCCACCACCACGTCCACCACCACGTCCACCACCACATCCACCACCACCACATCCATCATCACATCCACCACCACCATGTCCACCACATCCACCACCACGTGCACCACCACCACATCCACCAGCACCACATCCACCACCACCACATCCACCACCACCACCACCACCACGTCCACCACCATGTCCACCACCACCACATCCACCACCATGTCCACCAGGTCCACCACCACATCCATCATCACCATGTCCATCACCACCATGTCCACAACCACCACCACATCCACCACCACCACACCTACCACCACCACGTCCACCACCAAATCCACCACCACCACATCCACCACCACTACGTCCACCACCACCATGTCCACTACCACCATGTCCACCACCACCACACCCACCACCACCACATCCACCAACACTACCACCACCACCACATCCACCACCATGTCCACCACATCCACCACCACCACATCCTCCACCATCACGTCCATCAATACCATGTCCACATCCACCCCATCCACCACCACTACATCCACCACCACCATGTCTACCTCCAGCACGTCCACCACCACTACCACCACACCCACCTTCACCACCACCACGTCCACCACCATGTCCACCATGTCCAAGACCACCATGCCCACCACCACCATGTCCACCAACACCACGTACATCACCACCATGTCCACCACCACATCCACCACTACATCCACCACCACCACATCCACCACCACTACGTCCCCCCACCACGTCCACCACCACCACGTCCTCCACCCACCACTACATCCCCGACCACCACGTCCACCACCACCACGTCCTCCACCACCATGTCCACCACCACCAAGTCCACACCCACCACCTCCACCACATCCACCACGTCCACCACCACCACGTCCACCACCACCAAGTCCACCACCACCACACACACCACCACATCACCACCACCACATCCACCACCACCACATCCACCACAACCACATCCAACACCACCACTACCACCAAGTCCCCCACCATGTCGTCCACCACCACCACATCCACCACTATGTCCACCACATCCATCATCACCACGTCCATCACCACCATGTCCACAACCACCACCACATCCACCACCACCACACCTACCACCACCATCACGTCCAACACCAAATCCACCACCACCACATCCACCACCACCACATCCACCACCACTACGTCCACCACTACTACATCCACCACCACCATGTCCACCACCACCACACCCACCACCACCACGTCCACCAACACTACCACCACCACCACATCCATCACCATATCCGCCACATCCACCACCACCACGTCCTCCACCACCATCACGTCCATCACCACCATGTCCACAACCACCAATTCCACCACCATGTCCACCACCTCCACCATGTCCACCACCATGGCCACCACCACATCCACCACCACCACACCTACCACTACCACCACGTCCACCACCAAATCCACCACCACCACATCCACCACCACCACGTCCACCACCACTACGTCCACCACCACCATGTCCACCACCACCATGTCCACCACCACCACACCCACCACGTCCACCAACACTACCATCACCACCACATCCACCACCATGTCCACCACATCCACCACCACCACGTCCTCCACCACCATCACGTCCATCACCACCATGTCCACAACCACCAATTCCACCACCATGTCCACCACCACCACCATGTCCACCACCACGGCCACCACCATTTCCACCATGAGGCCACTACCACATCCACCACCACCACGTCTACCTCCACCACCACCACCACATCCACTCTCACCACATCCACTCCATCCACCACCACTATGTTCACCACCACCATGACTTCCTTCACCACGTCCACCACCACTACCACCACACCCACCTTCACCACCACCACATCCACCACCATCATGTCCACCACCACCATGTCCACCACCACCATGTCCACCACCACCATGTCCACCACCACATCCACCACCACCACGTCCCCCCACCACGCCCACCACCACCACGTCCTCCTCCCACCACTACATCCCCGACCACCACGTCCACCACCACCACGTCCTCTACCACCATGTCCACCACCACCAAGTCCACCACCACCTCTACCACGTCCACCACCACCACGTCCACCACCACCACATCCACCACCACCACACACACCACCACATCCACCACCACCACCACATCCACCACCACCATGTCCACCACATCCACCACCACGTCCACCACGAGGCCCCCTCACTCTATCTATCTGTCGCCCTCACTCTATCTGTCGCCCTCACTCTATCTATCTGTCACCCTCACTCTATCTATCGCCCTCACTCTATCGCCGTCACTCTATTCATCTATCGCCCTCACTCTATCTATCCATCTATCACCCTCACTCTATCTATCCATCTATCGCCCTCACTCTATCTATCCATCTATCGCCCTCACTCTATACCCCTCACTCTATTCATCTATCGCCCTCACTCTATCTATCCATCTATCACCTTCACTCTATCTATCCATCTATCGCCCTCACTCTATCCATCTACCGCCCTCACTATCTATCACCCTCACTCTATCCATCTATCACCCTCACTCTATCTATTGCCCTCACTCTATCTATCTATCACCCTCACTCTATCTATTGTCCTCACTCTATCTATCCCCCTCACTCTATCTATCGCCCTCACTCTATCTATCGCCCTCACTCTATCTATCGCCCTCACTCTATCTATCTATCGCCCTCACTCTATCTATCGCCCTCACTCTATCTATCTATCTATCTATCTATCTATCTATCTATCGCCCTCACTCTATCTATCCATCTATCGCCTTCACTCTATCCATCTATCTTCCTCACTCTATCCATCTATCTCCCTCACTTTATCGATCTATCGCCCTCACTCTATCTATCTATCGCCCTCACTCTATCACCCTCACTCTATCTATCTATCGCCCTCACTCTATCGCCCTCACTCTATCTATTGCCCTCACTCTATCTATCGCCCTTGCTCTATCTCTTGCCCTCGCCCTATCGCCCTCACTCTATCTATCTAACGCCCTCACTCTATCTATCCATCTATCACCCTCACTCTATCTATCCATCTATCGCCCTCACTCTATCGCCCTCACTCTATCTATCCATCTATCTCCCTCACTCTATCCATCTATCGCCCTCACTATCTATCACCCTCACTCTATCCATCTATCACCCTCACTCTATCTATTGCCCTCACTCTATCTATCACCCTCACTCTATCTATTGTCCTCACTCTATCTATCGCCCTCACTCTATCGCCCTCACTCTATCTATCTATCGCCCTCACTCTATCTATCGCCCTCACTCTATCTATCGCCCTCACTCTATCTATCTATCCATCTATCGCCCTCACTCTATCCATCTATCGCCTTCACTCTATCCATCTATCTCCCTCACTCTATCCCTCTATCGCCCTCACTTTATCGATCTATCGCCCTTACTCTATCTATCTATCGCCCTCACTCTATCACTCTCACTCTATCTATCGCCCTCACTCTATCTATCTATCGCCCTCACTCTATCTATTGCCCTCACTCTATCTCTTGCCCTCGCTCTATCGCCCTCACTCTATCTATCTATCTATCTATCTAACGCCCTCACTCTATCTATCGCCCTTACTCAATCTATCGCCCTCACTATATTGCCCTCACTCTATCTATCGCCCTTACTCTATCTAGCTATCGCCCTCACTCTATCGCCCTCACTTTATCTATCTATCTATCTATCTATCTATCGCCCTCACTATCTATCTCCCTAACTCTATCTATCTATTGCCCTCACTCTATCTATCTATCGCCCTCACTCTATCTATCGTCCTCACTCTATCTATCGCCCTCACTTTATTTATCGCCCTCACTCTATCTATCTCCCTCACTCTATCTATCTATCGCTCTCACTCTATCTATCGCCCTCACTCTATCTATCTATCGCCCTCACTCTATCTATCTATCGCCCTCACTCTATCTATCGCCCTCACTCTATCTATCTATCGCCCTCACTCTATCGCCCTCACTCTATCGCCATCACTCTATCGCCATCACTCTATCGCCATCACTCTATCGCCATCACTCTATTGCCATCCCTCTATTGCAATCCCTATATCTATCTATCGATCGCCCTCACTTTGTCTATCTATCTATTGCCCTCACTCTATCTATTGATCTATCTATATATCTACATATCTATCTATCGCCGTCCCTCTATCTAACTATCGCCCTCCCTCTATCTATTGCCCTCCCTCTATCTATCGCCCTCCCTACCTCTATCTATCGCCCTCACTCTATCTATTGCACTCACTCTATCGCATCACCACAGCATCACTAGCACCACCACAGCATCACTCTGGGGCACCACAACATCATTCCGCGCCACCACAGCATCAATCTGTGCAACCATTCAACAACAACTGGTTCAAATATGTTCTCTCAATGTTTCAAGCTTTATTACAAATGTCACAAAAAGATGTTAATATTTCACTTCTGTTCTTGGATTTTCGTCACAATAAAATACACTGAACATAATTTTCACAAAAGTTATTTACAAAAGTTTAAGCTATTGCCATTTTAAATTACAATAGCTTTTATTAAAGTATTAATTATTAAAAAAATAATAAAATCCATTGTTATTTGTAATATCAATACATCTAAGTCACGTAAATATAACACATATTGCATTACAAATGCTATAGGTGTCACATTTGCGAAAGTTAAAACTATTGGCATTGTAAATGACAAAGCTATTAATTTCGCTATTTTCAAAACCAACACATAAATAAAAAAACTGTCATTTACAATACTAATAGCTCAAACTTTCCTAATGCGAGACCTATTGCAATCAAATGCTTGTTTTAAACTGCGACCCCGGCTCCCAAAGCCATTGGTACATTCCAGTCCAATTTACAAAAGCAAACAGATGAACTTTTAAGTGGACGGTCACCTTTTGATAACTCAAATATATGAATTTGCGAATCTGAAACTATTTACGCACACATATATTTCCTCCCGTATAATGCGATATTAACTAAGAGGAAATCTCCCCGGGGACAAGGGCGGGGGTACCTGAAAAAGTCTGTGCACACCCACAAACCTGTTTGTAGTTATTCATAGATGTGTCTTCGACGCACTCCGACCCTGGAAATGTCCAAAGCTGTGATGCAAATGATAGGTGTCTCCCCTCCCCTCCCCTCCTCCCCCCTCCCACCCCCCTCTGCCCATCACACACACACACGCATACAACCCCTCGACCTAAATGGGTGGAGTGCAGAAAATACCGTTACCCACTCTTAGAAATAGTCCCGTCTCCTATCTATCAGGCATTCTAAAGTATCCGGCAAAGCGCCTCTTTAATAAGCAGAAGGTTCAAAACATTGTTCTAAAATTACCATGAAAATCAGTTATTAAAAATGTTTATAACCCTTTAACATTTGTTTGTTTTTTCACAAAACAAAAACGAAGCAACAAAGACCCCCGCATACTCCGGAAACAACAAATCCCTCCACTGAGCTGCAAAGACAAGCGAGAGCCTAATAACAGACAATCTGTGTTATTTTAGTTTTGACAACTCGACAACCCCAGGTCCGGAAAACAAAACCAATGGACACTCCAGATTCAAGAATAATGAACATTTAGAATGAGAAAGTACGCACTGTCCTCCCAGCCCTATGACACCATCTTTGATCCATACAATAACACATTTTTCTCTGTCATCCATTCCGCCCAGACCCCCCTGTCGGCGCTGGTGGTAAACCCTGCATTCGGTCATGTACCGCGCACTTACCTCCTGCCGCCGACGGGTCTTCCAAGACCGGAGTGCCCCCGTCCAGCCTGGTCCAGCCGCGGTGGCATGAGAAGTGGCCTGTTGGACTCGGTGTCCCTGGCAACGGTTCCCATGGCTGTAAATCATTTCGCGGGCCCCCCTTGGTCGCCACTCTAATACGCAGAATGGCCTTTTTCATCAGCTCTCTTCATTATTTTTCTGTGTGTCAGTGCGGAGGGCCCCCGGGGGCCCAGTAACCCGGAGAACGAAAGTCCCTGCGTGTCCCCTCGCAGCACGCCGCCATGCCTCCTTGCACCCAATACTATGCACGCCTGCCGTGTCCTAATCATTAGAAGACATATTTTTTTACAGGTAATTTAGTCCCGAAGTAGGAAACTCCTCTACTGGAGGGAATGGAATGAGGTTTTCTGATGGCTAAAGATTGCAAGTGCCAGATCCCAAAACATGTAGCTCTGAAGAGTGAGACTGCATATGTCCCTCTCTGAGGACCAGCATATGTCCCTCTCTGAGGACCAGCATATGTCCCTCTCTGAGGGCCAGTATATGTCCCTCTCTGAGGACCAGCATATGTCCCTCTCTGAGGACCAGCATATATCCCTCTCTGAGGGCCAGCATATGTCCCTCTCTGAGGACCAGCATATGTCCCTCTCTGATGACCAGCATATGTCCCTCTCTGAGGGCCAGCATATGTCCCTCTCTGAGGGCCAGCATATGTACCTCTCTGAGGACCAGCATATGTCCCTCTCTGAGGGCCAGCATATGTCCCTCTCTGAGGGCCAGCATATGTCCCTCTCTGAGGGCCAGCATAGGTCCCTCTCTGAGGGCCAGCATATGTCCCTCTCTGAGGGCCAGCCTATATCCCTCTCTGAGGGCCAGCATATATCCCTCTCTGAGGGCCAGCATATGTCCCTCTCTGAGGACCAGCATATGTCCCTCTCTGATGACCAACATATGTCCCTCTCTTAGGGCCAGCATATGACCCTCTCTGAGGGCCAGCATATGTACCTCTCCGAGGACCAGCATATGTACCTCTCTGAGGACCAGCATATGTCCCTCTCTGAGGGCCAGCATATGTCCCTCTCTGAGGGCCAGCATATGTCCCTCTCTGAGGGCCAGCATATGTACCTCTCTGAGGACCAGCATATGTCCCACTCTGGAAACCAGCATCTGTCCCTCTCTGAGGACCAGCATATGTCCCTCTCTGAGGGCCAGCATATGTCCCTCTCTGAGGGCCAGCATATGTCCCTCTCTGAGGGCCAGCATATGTCCCTCTCTGAGGGCCAGCATATGTCCCTCTCTGAGGGCCAGCATATGTACCTCTCTGAGGACCAGCATATGCCCCACTCTGAGGACCAGCATATGTCCCTCTCTGAGGGCCAGCGTATGTCCCTCTCTGAGGGCCAGCATATGTCCCTCTCTGAGGGCCAGCATATGTCCCTCTCTGAGGGTCAGCATATTCCCTTTCTTCTGAGCAGCACATTTCCCTCTCTGTGGACCTGTATATTTCCCTTTCTGAGCACTGTGGGAAGCTGGCTCTTTGTATAGTGGTGAAATCCGATTGGAACGTGGATGTTCGCACTCCTTGGTCAATTAAGGAAATCGAAAGTAAATAGTTTATGGGTGCCTCATTGGTGAATCCTCCTGAGCGCGAGGGTGAATAAACTTAAAGGGCAAGAGTTGGCTCCCGTGAGAGTAACGTCCCCAATGGGCACTCCTTTTCAATGAATTTCAATAAATTTCACAAAATGCTTTTTGTGGTAGTTTCATGTAACAGCCTTTTGTTTATTTTGTTTTCAATCCCATACTATTGCATTCATAGTATGCAAATCTTACATATTTTTATTTTTATTCAAACATTTCTGCCCATTGCATTTCGGGCTTGCCCTTCATTAGGGGACTTAAATTCTGAAAGCATTAAAATAAAGCATTTCAATCATTGGTACAGGACAAGCTATTGTCAGTATCATTTGTAACAACCATGGACTTTAGCGTTTTAGTTAAACATCGATAAATTTCATGATTGCGCAGATCACCAGAGGTTACTTTATCTATAAATACACTATTGCAATGGATGCACGTTCTATGGAACTGAGGGACAGATTTACAAGCCCTGTATGCCACATTTGCACCGCCGTTGCGTCACTTTTGTGACGCAGCAGACAGCGCAAAGCCAGCGCCATGCTGTGGGGTATTTACAACGTGACGCATCTAGGGAGATGCGTCACTTGTAAAGCCCTGCGTCACATGTGGGTGTTCCGGCGTAGGGGTGTGGGGGGGGGGGGGCGTTCCGGTGCAGGAAAGCCTCCTAAAAGTGGCTGAGTGAAATCTACAAGATTTCACTCAGTCACTTTTATGGCCATGCTGCGTCAAAACCCTGCGCCTGCTTGAAGCAGGCGTAAGGATTGACGCAGCATGTTAGGCATAGGGGCACCCCGAGCCTTGCTGGAGCTGTGTCGCGCTTGCGCGCAACTCCAGCAATGCGTCACCTTTACGGCAGCAGATGCGTCACTCATCTGCCTATTCTTGCCCCATGGTGCACCGCATTGTAAATGCGGCAAATCCATGGTGGTGTAAGAGGGGTCTGCCGTGACGCACAATAACTGGCACATCCCTGCTGATATGCAGGGATGCGCCAGTTATTGTAAATCTGCCCCTAATTGTTTACGCAGCTCACAGGTTGTTTCCATTTCACATTCAGCATTTTGATTCCTGCAGTGTCTGCAGGCATGGCCCACAGGTGTGCCAGGTCGAGTTTTCATTTTTCTTTGCACCATTGCATGCAGCCTTCAATGGCAGTTTGCATGTTGGCGCTGAGGGCCCCCTCAGGGTGGCACAATTCATGCTTCAATCTTTAGCCTCCTTTCCCTAGGTACCAGGGTACCACTTACAGGGGGTGCCAATGGTATTTGCCGATTGGGGGAAACAACTGTACAGTTTTAGGAAAAGAGATCTGGCACTGGGGACCTAGTGAGCAGGAACATAATACACTTCTGACAAAATTGCATCAGATAATAGGCAAACAGTGTGGGTGACCATGTCAACAAGCATTGGAAATGCAATAGGTCTCGCATTAGGAAAGTTTGAGCGATTGGTATTGTAAATGACACTTTTTTTTGTTTGTGTTGGTTTTAAAAATAGCAAAATTAATAGCTTTGTCAGTTACAATGTCAATAGTTTTAACTTTCGCAAATGTGACACCTATAGCATTTGTAATGCAATGTGTGTTGTATTTACGTGACTTAGATGTATTGATATTACAAACAACAATGGCTTTTAATTTTGTAAATAATTAATACTTAAATAAAAGTTATTGTAATTTATAATGGCAATAGCGTAAACGTTTGTAAATAACTTTTGTGAAGATTATGTCCAGTGTATTTTATTGTGACGAAAATCCAAGAACATTGCATTTGCACCTACACACACACAGAGCCACACATATAGATGTGGTGATGGTGGATCTGGGGGATGTGGTGGTGGTGGATGTGGTGGTGGATGTGGTGGTGATTGTGGATGTGGTGGTGATTGTGGATGTGGTGGTGATGGTGGTGGATGTGTAGATGGTGGTGAATGTGTAGATGGTGGTGGATGTGGTGGTGGTGGTGGATGTGGTGGTGGTGGTGGATGTGGTGGATGTGGTGGTGGTGGATGTGGTGGTGGTGGTGGATGTGGATGTTGTGGTGGATGTGGAGGTGGTGGATGTGGAGGTGGTGGATGTGGAAGTGGTGGATGTGGAAGTGGTGGATGTGGAAGTGGTGGATGTGGAAGTGGTGGATGTGGAAGTGGTGGATGTGGTGGATGTGGTGGTGGTGGATGTGGTGGTGGTGGATGTGGTGGAGGTGGATGTGGTGGAGGTGGATGTGGTGGAGGTGGATGTGGTGGAGGTGGATGTGGTGGTGGATGTGGTGGATGTGGTGGTGGATGTGGTGGTGGTGGATGTGGTGGTGGATATGGTGGTGGTGGATATGGTGGTGGTGGATGTGGTGGATGTGGTGGTGGTGGTGGTGGATGTGGTGGTGGTGGTGGATGTGGTGGATGGGATGTGGTGGTGGTGGTGGATGTGGTGGTGGATGTGGTGGATGTGGTGGTGGTGGATGTGGTGGTGGATGTGGTGGTGGATGTGGTGGTGGTGGATGTGGTGGATGTGGATGTGGTGGTGGATGTGGTGGTGGGGAGAGAGTGGGCAGGGCTTCAAGTCCATACTCCAATACAGCACACCTTGCATAGCAGTGCATGGGCTGACCAGGCTCGACCTATTAAATGAAATTAGAAGAGAGAAGTACGTTGGGAGTAGATAACAAAGGAGTAAAGGGAAGAAAAGTCGGGAGAAAGAATGAGTTACGGAGGAGGGCAACATAATGATTCAAAATTAAAAGTACGGAGGATATGGAATGTGGAGGTGACAGCTGGCAGGAACGAGAGGAAAGTGAGAGATGTCTCTTTCTTTATAAATAACTTTTCGAGCTGTGGATAGAAGCATCACAGAATTTGAGTGAACGCAAACGTTGTCCCATTTTTTCAGCTCTTAGAGCGTGCACTCTTTCTCGACATTAAAGCCTTGCGGACCCTAGTGAGAGTTACTTGTTTTGAGTTTCGTTCAAAGCCACTTTGCCACTTTGCCACTGTCTGCATTGGCTTCACAGTACATATAGCTCAACTTTAACAACTCTGGCTAGTCCCCCAAAAATATGGCTGGTGTGCTGAAGAGTGAAGAAGGTGACGTTGTTCGTGTGCCAGCAGGAGAGGTCCGCAGTTGTGCGTCTCCTCCCTCATCAGCTGGCTCCTGGAGGAGGGTTAGCGGCTCTCGTGATGTCCTCGGGGCAAAGGGAGGAGGGTGGGAAGAAGTCGGGGGGAGGGAAGGAAGGGGGAGGAGAGGCGGGAGGTATTTTCAAGTTTAAACAAGGGGCGAAGCGAGGGGGAGGTGTGCTGGGAGAGAGAGTGGGGAGGGTGGCGGAGCGGGAAGAGCGTTGTGAGGGGAGAGAGAGTAGGTAGAGGGCTGAGCGTGAAGAGCTGCTCTCGGCAGGCTGGGGAAATAGGGGTTAATGTAGGAGGAGTCTGTCCTAAATATCTCTTGACTCTTAATTAACCTCAGGGAACTGCAACCATTGTGAACTCCTCTAGATAGCATTCCATTCTGTCGTTTCTTTTTCAAAACAAATGTTATTGCATTTCTAGCCATCTTACAGGCCGAGGGGCCACATACATATGTACGTATTCTTGCATACAGTGACATAACGTTGCATATTGGTGATGACAACAAAACGAGTACAACACGCTGAGCTATAACTAGTCTGCATCCCGCTGAACTGTCCCAGACAATGGCAGATGAACCTGAATGACATCCCACAACGTACATCACGCAACTGGACTATAGGACTGCACGGCCACTCTATGGGGTTAGCAATCGACAACTGAGGTCTGGGGTCAGGCCTCGGTAGTCAGCCCACCGCTGTCACATTCGGTCGTTTTTAGCTCATCTGTGAGATTACATAGGTAAACCGTCTTCTGTGAACCTGCATTGGTATCTCTGTCCCGTCCCTACAAGGGGCTGCTCAGCACAGCCTTCTGGCTGGTAAGCACTGCAAGAGGCAGAAGCTAGCCTTTACAGAAAGCACAGAGACACTGCGGCAGACAAGCTTAACAGTAGTATGAGCCATCTACATCATGATCGACTCTACAGCCTATTTCAAGCTCTGGGATGAAACGTAGCCCGAATCTTGCCTTGCACATACAACTGTTTCATACGCAGGCATGTGACTGCATGGCACACGTGTGGCTGCACAGCTGCCGGATCAAATTCCATAAATGCGGTGGGTATATCGATGTAGGTCAGCATGGTCATGGCCAAATGGGTTTGAACCCTTTTGCAGTTAAATGCGTAAAAATATACACTTAGCGTGCCCTTTATTTTAACCAAATGTCGATTCACCGATAGCAGTAATCAAATGGCAAAGCCGTCTTTGTCATTTACACTAACACTGCTGTGCCAAAAAAACATCCCGAGACCAGGAGTGTGCGACACAACTAACATCGCAAAGTTCAAGAACTGACCAATGTCCCTCGTGGTGCACGTTTTGTGATCTCCTACATGCACTGTGAAGAAATAAATCTAGGAAGATAGGAATCTCTTAAACTGTTTATTTTAAACCCCCAGGTCGTCCACCAACCGACCCGTTAGCGTTCAAAACATAACCAGGCTCAGAGCACTAAGCACAGGCATGAAGCTGTGCAAACTCAAGCGATAGCAGTCTACCATTGAAAATTCGGAGAAAGGCACAGATAAGCAAGCCTCAGAGAAGAACACGATGAAAAACTCCTACAACTGAAGAAATATTAATACCAGTCGACAATGAGCACACGTTTTCCCTTTTTTGCAAAACAAAAGCGTGCGGCTTCCCCTAGGCGGTCAGACCCACCTTCTCCTCCACAGCGTGCGTAACGAGTGTTGCGTATTTGCGACTGATCCAGCGGAAGAAGGCCGGGACTCCCATGGCGGCGAACGAGGAGACTCAAGCGGTGGCGGCAAGGCTAGAGTTCCACCTTAGCCGCGATGAGTTTTGAGAAGAAGGAGGAAGAAGGAAGCTGGATCCGGTTGGAGTAAAGCATACCGGAAGCAGAAGCGCGGCACGACCTTTCACCCATGTGTAGGGTGCGGGGGAAAGAAAGGAGGAGGTGCTGCACAAGGGAATTACCCAGTTACCGTGAAGTCATAGGAGAGAGAGTGGGGAGGAGAGTAGGAGGAGGAGGGGGGAGGAGAGGAGGGGAGGCACGGCCTAGCGGCCGTGCAACCAAGAAGTGAGGGGGCGGAGCTGGGGGAGGCTGTAAGAGAAGTGGGCAAGGCAGGCGGCTGGGGGCATGTGCACGCGCTTTTAAGCTCAATGCGCATGCGCATTGAGCTTAAATTTCACGGGCACTGCAAAGAATCGCCACGATTCCTTGCAAGTTGGTTAAAGAGTGTTTAAGCCCCCATAGTCTCGCAAGCTCGATGCGCATGCGCATCGACAGGCGAGACCTAAAAAGGGGCACTTTCCTAAAAGAACCATCATATTTTCCCTCTCTCACGACCTGCACTTCTCTCTTTGTGGAATAACATATATGTAAGGTAGCACACCATCTGCTTGTCGATTAATCCTGTTTTCACAATACATGTCTAAATTGAACATTGCGTGCTCAGCCCGTGCAGCACGAAGTCAACTGAACAACATCCTAATGGGACCCTTTGGTGGCCTCAACCTGTGGCACAGCTCTTTGAATTGCATTTGCGTCCATGTTTTTCTTTTTGTCACTTCTATCTAATTTTCCTCATTTTTCGTTAAATTATTTTTCTGTTTCTACATTTGTCACCGCTTTTAAATCCACAAGCAGGAGAAAGCTAGTTTCCATGTTTCTTATGTTCCTGCGGGGCTAAGATCACGCGGCTATCACAGCGCTCCTCGTATGTGCGCTTCTCTCTCCACTCATTACCGTCACCAGGCTGCCTAAATCATTCATTTCCTTACCCGCTGGTAACTTTCACAACTTCATCACTCGATTTCAAACAGGAGAAGAATAGCCTTCCCTTTCCGACCAACTGATTCTATGCTCAACCTCCGCCCCTCCTCCCTTTACCCTCCCTAGCACGTGCAGTTAGATCGCCTGCTGTGATCTGTTGAACCTCACAAGTAGGCCTCCAAAATTCCAACTCCCATAATACATCCGGTCTCTTCTTCGTGCTCTGCGGCATGGAGTCCGTTAAAGACAATGAAACAGTATCTCATCCTGCGCAATACCATGCGAAATATTAACAAAATCATGCGCATCTTATTTCTTGAATGTTCAACAATAAAATGTCAGTTTTGTAGTGAGGGTGTGTGGGTAGGCCTAAGCGACCAGCTATGGCCACGTGCGCAGGGGTGGGAGCGCGGAGCGTAAGCCAGTAAACCACACACTCGTCTCAGTCGGAAGTGACGTGCCCGAGCGCGCGTCCTTCTTTTATTGGACCCCGCAGGCCACGCCTGGCCTGCGGATGCGTGGATGCGTACGTGCGTCTGCTAGAGTGCTAACCGCACTACATCTCTACCCAACTCTAAACAAAATCAAAATGTTCAACAAACTGTTCATGAAAAGTTCGCAATGAAATGGAGGTACTTGCGTGCCCTACGGTTGCTGGATTCAGGGACTTAGTTGACAGACATAGTCGTTGAGTCTTTGGTTGGGGCGAGGGTTGGGCCTCAGACTGTAGCGGGGTGTGCGGCCCGATCCTCGACCTCCGTCGTGGGCCTGACTCCGGACAGGGGTGGAGCAGGTTGGTGTTTCAAGTTCTGGGGCTGGGCCCCCAACGTCTGCTGAAGGACTGCTCACCGCTTCTGGTGCTGCTGCTCCGGGTGTTTCGGTGGTTTCCCCCTGGGCTCCGGCGCTTGCACTGTCGGCAGGAGTGATTATCTTAAACCAGGACGAGTTCCTTGACACTTCTTCTCCTTCTTTGTTGGCGGTCACCATAGTGCCCTTCGTGTTGGTGACTGTCCACGGCCCTGGTTCATAGAATGTCCGAAACTTTCCCCCTGGGCGTCGATTCTTGATAACAACCCGGTCTCATCGGTGTAGCTGTCTTGGAGTGGCCTTGCGGCGGCAGCTCGTTCGCATGTTGTTCGTGCACCGACGTCTTTGCGCGCGCTCCTGCATCTCCTTCGTTTCCTTGTCTTCCAGCCTTGACCTCGGCAGCATGGGGAGGAAATCCCTACATTGGCCTTGAAACATTAGGGACCACGGGCTTCTCAGTGTGGTGCAATGGGGCGTTCCGCGGTATTCTCTTAGGAATTCATGCAGTCTCTGTTCGGGGTCGGCCTCTTCGACCACCGCGATCCTAAACATTTTATTAAGTGTTCGCATGAACCTCTCCACCTCCCCGTTAGCTTGTGGCCACTGGGGAGTGATGCGCCGATGGGTGATGCCTCGCATTGTCATGTATGTGGCAAACTCCGCTCCCTGGAAGGGTGGGCCATTATCGCTTTTAAGTTCACCTGGCAGGCCGAATAAAGAGAACATCTTCTCTAATGCTGGCCCCACGTGTACGAAGGCCGTGGATGGTATTTTCTCCACAAGGGGGTATTTGGAATAAGAGTCTATAACTACCAGAGTATGTCCCTCTCCAGGGAAGCTTCCAAAGTCCACACTAACCTTTTCCCACGGAGCCGTGCATGCTTCCTCCGTGATGATGGGGACTGGCCGTTCCGGGTCACTGGTTAACTGGCAGGACATGCAGTTCTTGACATACTCATCCACGGTGCTCTCCAGTGCGGGGAACCACACCTTCTCGCGCATGCGCGCCTTCATCTTGGTGACCCCCATGGGCAAGCTGGGTGGCCCGATGTCTGAGGCGCCTTGGTATTACTAGACGCGTTCCTCTTAATAGTATGCCCTCCTCCATGGTGCTGAGCTCATGGCGGATCTGCCAATACTTTGTGAGGGCTGACTTGTCCGCCGCCGTCCAACTTGTAGGGGGTCGGAGGTAGTCCGTCCAGGACCCTTCTTGCACCGCTTGCAGCGACCGCATGTAGGGGTGGTCTTCCGCTGCTGCCTCCTTGATTTCCTCTAGAGTCATACACTGGGGGCAAGATGTGAGAGCCACCCAGTGGACATAGCCGTCACACTCCTCATCAGTAGCTGCCGGTTCTCGGGGTAATGGATGCCGTGATAAGTAGTCGGCTGGGTTTTTGGCTCCAGGCCTGTAGATAACTTCCATATCGTATGTTTGGAGCTGGATCACCCATCTTTCGATGCGTGGCGGTGGATGAGGGGCAGTGCCCTTGAAGAGCGGCACCAAGGGTTGATGGTCCGTGACCATAACAAACGATTGTCCGTGCAGGTAAAGGTGAAAGTGTCCACAGGCCCATTTAATGGCTAAAGCTTCGCGTTCTATCTGAGCATATCTTGCCTCAGTGGGAGTTAGCGCTTTGCTCGCGAATGCTAAGGCTGTCCATTTCCCTGGTTCATGTTCTTGTGTCAGAACTGCCCCAAGCCCTACGGGGCTGGCATCCACAATTACCTCGGTCCGCTTGGTTGGATCGAAGTATGAGAGGGTGGCGTTCTCTAGAAGTGCCTCCTTTATGCTCCGGAAAGCGTCTTGTTCTTTGGGGCCCCAAGCCCAGGCGGCATCTGCCTTCGTCAATGCTCGGAGAGGCTCGCTGGCACTTCTCCTTGTGGAGTGTTGCTCCATGTGCACTTAGTCTCTTCAGCACATCACGCAGGTGCTTGTAGTGTTCGGAAACCGTGGCGGAATGGATGAGGATATCGTCGCTCACATTGAGAACCCCCGGCAGTCCAGATAGCAGCTCCCTGATGGTGTTCTGAAACACCTCAGCGGCCGAGGATATTCCGAAGTTGAGGCGCTTGTACCTCCGGAGGCCTAGGTGGGTGCTGAACGTGGTTATGAAGTGGCATTCCTCAGCGAGGGGCAGTTGGTGGTATCCCGCATTGAGGTCGATCTTGGAAAACCACTTCGAGCCATTCACATCTGCTATGATGTCATCCATCGTTGGGGTCAGGTGTCTCTCCCGCTTGATTGCAGCGTTCGGCAGTCTCATATCGATGCATAGCCGGACCTCGCCCGGCTGCTTGGGTTTTTCGACGATGACCATGGGCGACACCCACGGGGTGGGCCCTGTTACTTTTTCAATGACCCCCAATCTTTCGAGCTTCGCCAGTTCATTCTCCACCAGCGGCCGCAGGTGAAATGGGATCCTCCGATGGCGGAGGGCGGTCGGGGTGACGGTTTTGTCGATGTGGAGCTTTATCGGTGCGCATTTGATGCATCCGAGACCCTTGAACAGCTCAGGGAAACGCTCCAGGAGTTCTTCTACCTGATGGTTCCGTATGTGGTTGGCAAAGGCAACTAGCTTCAGGTCCTCCGCCGTGTGGCTGCTTATTAGCGTGTCAGCCTCTCGATCAATGATGTGGATTGTTGCGGTTACTTCCACGTCGTCGGCCCGTATGGGTATAACTATTTTCCCTTTCAGAGGAAGTGGGGTGTCTGCGCCATAAGCAAATATCTTGGTCTTGGAGTTTAAGACTTCCGGGCGAGGGCGCAGCTTGTTGAATTCTTGCAGGCCCATAACGTTGACGGTGGCCCCCGTGTCAATAACGGCCTTCACTTCGCTCTCTCCTACTTGGATCACGCAGGTCGGTTGTGGCCGTCGTCTGATCTTTAATTCTCTGGCAAAAGAAACTACATACGCCTCCTCCTCATCCTCTGAGTCCGATTCAACCTGCGATGTTGGCAGAAGCTTATCTGCCCTACCCGGGGATGAGTCTGCTATGGATAGTTGACGAACCGCTTTGGTGGCTCCCCATGACTTCTGCGAGTTTGGGGGTTTGTTCCTCCTGCGGCAAACCGCTGCAAAATGATTTGGAATTCCGCAGCTCCCGCAGACTTGACCTTGGGCAGGACAGTCTCTGGCCGCATGGGGTTCGTGTCCACAGTATCCACACCGGCCCTGTGGTGCGTCTCGCCGGACTCCCTTTCTTCCTGGGCCACGTGGCCGTGACCGTACAGCATCCGCCCGCTCATTCTTGGTCGTTTCCGGTTTGGCGGGAATTTTATGCAATGCTTGCTCCATGGCCGTGGCCCTGGCGTCTGAAAGTTCATGAGCTCTGGCCAGGACGAGGATGTCCTCTAGTGAGATCCCAGGTTTTCTTAGGATGTGGCCCCTCAGAGTTTTGTCCCGACACCCTTGTATTAGTTGGCGCCTGATAGCCTTGGGCTGGTCTTCGTCCGTGGAACTGGCCAGTTCCCGGACCCGAGTGTGAAATTGATCCATGGATTCGCCCTCACGTTGGCGGGCTTGCCCCAGCTTGAAGACCTCAAAGTCTACATTCAGTTGAGGGTCAAAGTGGTTGTTCAGGGCGGTGACTGCAGCAGCATACGTGGTTACCCCCGCCAAGTTGGGCAGGTGTTTGAAGAGTCGGAAGACTTCGTCCCCAGCATAATGAAGGAGCAGTGACCGTTTCACCGCGTCGTCCGTTTCTCTTGTGACAACGAAGTAGTTTTCGAGTCTCTCCAGCCACACCTTCCACCGGGGTGATGCCGTAGATGGGTCACTCGCTTCGCTGAATGGCGGCAGCACTCCAGCAGCAGCGTGCTGGAACGGGATGTTGATGATCGGTGCCGCTGCCTTGTCCACCATGGCGGCGGTACTCGAATGCTGGTGGGTCGACGGGCTGAGGTGTTGTGGTGTCTGTATACGCCTCGGCGTGCGTCTGGCACCACGTGTGCCTCGTCAGGCAGTATCGACTCCTTTCTCCGATGGTCGCTGATGTGGGCACACCGGAAGGATGGCACGTCGGTGCCCTCGCGGTAGGCACCGCGGGCTGGTGCGGGTAGTACCACCCGATGAAAAGGAATGAGGGTCGGTATCCCGCCCTCGTCGCCAATGTAGTGAGGGTGTGTGGGTAGGCCTAAGCGACCAGCTATGGCCACGTGCGCAGGGGTGGGAGCGCGGAGCGTAAGCCAGTAAACCACACACTCGTCTCAGTCGGAAGTGACGTGCCCGAGCGTGCGTCCTTCTTTTATTGGACCCCGCAGGCCACGCCTGGCCTGCGGATGCGTACGTGCGTCTGCTAGAGTGCTAACCGCACTACAAGTTTGGGGAACAGCATATCCCCCTCTCCTCTTCACCTTCCCGTTTCCAATAGCTTTAAAAAACTCAAGGCCTCTCGCCCCAGGGCCTGGCCTAGTGCAGACAAAGTGCTTTGAAGCCAATAGCGTGGCCTGTAGGACTGTGCACAGCTTGGCCGGTGTGGACCAAGTTGGGGCGTGCATGGAGGGCGCCCTCTCTTCCACGCCTGTTTGTCTTGTCATTTGATTTCTTTTGCCTTGTTCACAAGGGGGTGAGCCTGAGCTTGTGCGTGTTCGCTAGGGGGGGGGGCTGTCGTGTCGGGGGGCGTGAGACATGGCTTCACATTGAGCTGGGGTCCTTTCTTGAGCCTTTGGACAAGCGCGGATAGTGAATAGTCACTGAAGACGCCAGCACGGACCTTTGGAATCGCATTCCCAGGGCGGCAAAGAGATAATCCCCCCCAGGACAGGAACCGCACGGACTGGGGCCTGGGAAGACAAACATGGCTGCCCCGACCCGGGGCCAGGCCTCCCCAGCGAGTGGTGGAGGACTCCGCAGAGACTCCCGTCTCCAGCTGTCTGTGCGCCTCCATGTAACTCGCTACTTCTCGGGTTTTATTTCCGCGGAAGAAACTACGACATTAGACTCTCTTGAACTGGTAACATGATTGAGTGACAAGTCAACCAGTACTTAATTTGTGCCGGTCCTTCAGTTGATGGCACCTGCATGCATTTTTGGGTGGCCAGGACTCATTTTTTATCATAAGACTTTGACCCAGAGAAAGAAATAAAGGAGGAAGTAACAGATGGGAAAAAATGATTAAAGGAGAAAGTAGGGATTTAAAATAAAGAACTCTTTAGAGTGAGATAAAGAGACAGGAGGTGCTAGAGGTGGTATTTTATGATTGACCGGCTGCAGCAAACTATCAACCGAGGGCCCGAATCGCAAAACCCTTTCTATCCATGGTGTGACCTGTGGGTAAGAAGGTGTCATCTGTCCTGGACGACGGATTTCCAGATTCTGATGCCGAGAATGAGGACCTGCGGATTTTACATACATAGATACAAGTTAAGATTGCCGAATTTCCACAAGGAAGGGAGAAATTCCATTGTCGTGAGTGACGCCAACTGGGTGTCCCTGCAAATGTGAGCAATGGCACAACTTTGAGAGAGAGAGTTCCGAAACACTGGGAATGCTGCACAAGCCAGGCTTACGGGGGGCAACACGGGCCTCATGACGAGTCATTCGGTACTTTCGGTGTTAATACCACACCTGTAAACACACCCACCGCGGGTGAGGTATTACCTGTTAACCCCCTCCCCTGTGTGTCAACCCCGCCCAGTGCCTGTCACTAATGAATCTCAGTCCTCAAATCCCGTGCATCCTCTCCCACCATGCTGTCTATTTCCCTGAATCTATGAAGTGTCCCCACCCATGGCTTAATTTGAGCCGGTTGTTTCCGGTGCTAGGCACAAGCACTTAATTGTCAACACCCGTGCTTGGGACAGTTTACCTCAAGGTGGCGCTGTCTGTCTAATTAGAGATGAACACAACAGCAGTTAATTATAACTTCAACATACTGCCGGTTTTAGGGGTCTGGAATAGTCTAAATTGTCATACTTGTTGGACAGTGATGGTTAGTAGTTGTGGTCTAACTATCACTGTCAGCATGGCAGGGGCAACGTGTAACTCAAACTGCAGTGGCCTCCTGGTGAGAGCACCTGCCTTGGCATGTGCGCAGACCCTCCTCAGTGAAAGAATGAAGGTGACTGGCCCGTGCCTATTGCCAGCCACCCTGCAATTTTTAATTTACTTCTAAACATTCTTACTCCTGGGACCAGCTACTAGACGTCAACAACAGAAGTAAGTGAGGCTGGAAACCTCACCTTAGCCCTGACCCGTTTGCTGTATCTATTTACTGCCCAGATTGCAATTTTCATATCTGCCCCACTAAGCCACAACGCATAGCACCCTGCCCTAACATCGCTGCGAAAGGGCCACGTAGGACCAAATCAATTGTTTGCACCTTGATCAATGAACACTCTCTATGTAAAGATGCCCTCTGAATTTGCCATGTTTATGGATGCTCAAGCTGTTGACTTAGCCTTCATTACCGAAACCTGGGTCGGCGCCGCATCAGGCCCAGATCTAGCCATTGCTGACCCAATAGGGTACACAATTTTAAAGCAAAATAGGATTGGAAAAAGGGGTGGTGGGCTGGCCATAATACATCGAAGTGGCTGGAAAGGGACAATCAACACCCAGAATAATCTATCAACCCTAGAATCCTTACTGATCAAAATCTTAATCGATAACCGTAATACTTTCAATGGCCCACTACTTTATCGTCCTCCTGGCCCCAGGCTTTCTAAAGACTGTGGGTCAGTCTTTGGATGTGATATCTTAGTCACTGGATTTCACACTCTTGGGTGACCTCAATCTACACCTTGAAGACCCGTTAGATAGGTATGCAGTACATTTTATCGGTATTATGAACAGCCTAGGACTTACTCAGCAAGTTATCGGCAGCACCCACTCGGCAGGGCATTTGTTGGATGGTATTTTCTCCAATAATAGTGCTCTACACTGTCTCCCATCGCTCCCGCTTACTTGGTCAGATCCCAAAGCTGTCATGTTCTCCCTTTTCCTTCATCAATTAGGATCTTATAACTTAAGAAAGTAACATCCTAGACGTTTCCGACCATGGAATAAAATTGAACTTGTTCCCATTGAAAGCTCTCTAACCCTGAATCCCCCTAAGTCGAACAAGGACCCTGACACAGCAGATAGTTGCCTTCGAACAGTGGATCCTCAACTCAATTGACCATGTTTACCTGAAAACTCCACCACTAATCAAGGAGCACAACGCTCTGAGCCCTGGTTGACGGAACAGCTTGGACTTCAAAAACAAAACTGTCGCTGCCTGGAAAGGAAATGGAGATCCCGTAATAATATGAGTGACAGCATTGTTTATAAACAATCACTGCTAGACTATAAAAAACGAATGCACAACGAGAAGACTCACTATTTCTCCATAGCCATAACAGCAGCAAAGAATTCAACGAAATAATGATTTGCTTTAGTAAAAAAGTTAGCCAAACCCCCCGAAATAGCAAACACACTTTCTACAACTCTATAGCTACCTTCTTTCAGGGTAAAGTTAAATCATTCTACAGTGGCTTCTCCACATCCCTGTCTCAAAGCGCGGCCTTCCCCCAATTTACGTTGGTCACTCCTAACATGAAAGAGGAGGTCGCTTCAACAACCCCACAATCTATTGAACTTCCAGAATTACTTCATTTTCTATCCCTGACATCTGACCAGGTTATCCAATTACTTCTTTCTACCAAATCAGGATCCCCATTAGATCCTTGCCCCCCCACCCGCAAGATTTTTCATCTTTTACCAGGAATAATTGCTTCTCATCTCTCCCCCATTTTCAACCAAATGTTTTCCTCAGGTATCTTCCCTATCAAATGAAAACTAGCATCAGTCCTTCTCCTTCTAAAGAAAGCAAATCTAAACGGGGCGGATCCTAACAATTATCAGCCAATTTCAAGACTTCCTATGCCCGCTAAAATGGTTGAGAAGGCCTCGAACGAAGTACTATCTGAATGTATTGAGAATAATGCTTTCCTGGATGCCACCCAGTTTGGCTTCAGGAAACACCATAGCACGGAACTGGCATTAATCTCGGCATCCGAACAGATTAGGCAGACGGTTGATGCAGAGGGCAGTGCAGCATTACTGTTGCTTGACCTCTCTGCCACATTCGACACTGTTAGTCATACAAAACTACTGGTCTGCCTTGAGAGGATAGGCATAAAAGGAAAAGCACTCACCCTACTTAGATCTTTTCTGTCTGGTGAGAACAGTTAGTAGCGCTTTCTAAATTCAAGTCACACAATTTCATGCTACCTTGTTGGGTACCCCAGGGCTCGTGATTGAGCCCCACCCTTTTTAACATCTACGTTGCCCCATTGGCCCAGTTGATTCGATCTCTGGGATTCTCAGAAATCTCCTATGCTGACGATACCCACATTTTGGTATCTGTGACAGGTTCACCATCAGACACGGCATCGCAGTTCTATACCTGTCTCCGTCAAGTTGGGGACTGGGTGGCAACCAACTGTTTGATGTTAACTTCCAACAAAACTGAGGTTCTACTCTTTGGCAGCAACACCACTTTTTGGTCCCCAGCACTCTGGCCATCGGAACTGGGCCCTTTGCCCACCGCCTCAGATTAAGTAAAAAACCTAGGAGCACCTTTGGTTCCAAGCTCACATTCGAAGGTCATGTGAACCAAATTACCTCTGCATTCTTTATACTGTAAAACTTCTCAGAAAAATCCTCCCTTTCATTCCTATTAATCTACGCAAGCTGGTGATCTCTGCTCTGGTCTTATCCAGAGCCGATTACTGCAACTGTCTTTTTATCAATCTCAGGTCTAAATGCTTGACTAAACTACAGATTATGCAAAATGCTGCAGCCCATATCTTGGTGAACATTCCCAAGCATAAATCTGCCACTGCCGTCCTAAAAGAATTACATTGGTTACCAGTGAAGTGACGCATTGAGTTTAAAGCCCTTTGCATAGCATTTAAAGCAACCCATGACATAGGGTCAGCCTTTTTCAAGCAAAACCTTCACCTGTATGTTCCCACACGCCATTTACACACAGTTCGGTCCCACAATCTAATGATTCCTAGGTTCAAGAAAAGCTCCTGGGGTGGTAGAAACTTTCTGGTCGGTACGACCAGACTCTGGAACTCTCTTCCCCAATGGTTAAAAGACTAAACTCGCCTGTTGGTCTTCAGGAAGGCACGGCTGTTTAACCTTTGACTCTGAGTTAAGATCGTACAGCATATGTTTACCTGATGAGTTAGCACCTTGACACCTTAATTTAATTGCATTGCACTTTATAAATCTCGTGTTCATTTCATTTCATAGACCAATGGAAGGCAGAAGGGGCCTCTTCCAGGGAGGTTCCAGCTTTCTGACCCACTCATTCGTAGTATGGTTCAAAGCTGGGGGTATTTTCTAGTTACACCCTTGTATTCTGTACTCTCGTTTCCCAGCTGTCAGGAGTCCCCACATCGGCCGAGAGAAGAGATGGGTACATAGCCGGAGGGGCTGATACACATGGAGGAGCCCAGGGCAATCACCTTCACTACTCCTAGTCACGTTCTCGTAGGGCCACAACTGAAAGAGGCCCTGAGTGTGCCTTCTGACAGCACTGTCAAATGTTGGGGTTTCCTATTGTAGATTCCAACTCATGGCTACTAGTTCCATGTCCCTAAACTTCCTGTCTCTTTATCTCACTCTTACAGGTTCTTTTTCACCCTTCTTTCTCCATTTGTAACCGTTTTCCTGTCTTTCTCCGCCCTCTTCCTTGCATTTCTGCCTTTCTTTCTCTTGGTTGAAGCCTGCAAAGGAAACACAAGTCGGTCACCAACAATGATTAGCTGGATTCACCCCCACAAGCAATGCACAAATGAACACTAGCGGAAGGGGGAGGCAAGTGAGCGACGAGGGTTTACCGTGAAAGCGCATGTGGTATAACCTTTTCACCGCGATGATCAGTGCCACAGCAGCAACAGTCCAAGATGTGGCATTGCAACCAAGGATTCACAAGGTCAAATGTGCCCACCAGGGCTCAAGTCCTGAAAAAAAGAAATGGGGGACTCACTAAGGTCGGCAGAATGGGTGTGACATCACCACATGTGACATCAAAGGAAGTGACATTACGGCGCATGACATCGCATGTGGCATCACAGGAAGTCATTCACACAGGACTGCAATCAGAGCTGTGTGGGTATGTATCCAAATAGAAATATTTGCATTTATTTAAACATTCAATAAACACATAAAGCACATAATATAATGCAGTGAGCAAGAGGTGGCTGCATTTGGAAATCATTTGCTGCCAAAGTGACTTTCAATGATACATTTTTTACAGCAGTCACAATGAGGAAAACATCTTATGCTCCCTATAAAAAATAAGCAAAAGGTTGGAGTCAAGATGTAGTTGTCGACAACGTTTCGATCACCAACTACGGTCAGGGGATCGTCTTCAGGACTGAAAAATCTGAATGCCTGAGAGGTAGCCATTGTAAGGCAGGAGGAAAGAGGAGGGAAACAATAAAGAAAAGAAAAGAGGGGTAAAAAGGAAAGAAAGCGAAGAAAAACCAGGGTAGAAAAAGTTGGGTGGGTAATAAACAAATCAAAGCATGTGGCTAGTTAGAATTGGGAGAGTACTTGGGTGGTGTTGCAGTGATCCACACTTAAATTTAGCCGTCCAATTGGGCAGGTAGGTGTATACTTATGAGTGTAAGGGGATACTATGGCCATAATCAGTGAGTGTCGTGGATACATAATTCAGGTCTGAAGGTGAAACGCGTCGAGTGAAGGGCCTCCGCAATCGGGTTGATCTAGAAAATAGCAGTGAAAGAGTACCAGTGGTGAATTAGGGGAATAACCAGCAGGAGAAACGCCAAACTTACTGCAAGCCCAAGATGTGGACCGCGAGGGTGAAGGATCAATGTCCACCCATGGCGTCCGGGTGCCAGGGCTTGGAGTCGTGCTGTGATAAGAAGGATCCTGAAAAAGGTGAATAAGGCTCAGCGAGTCACGTATAACAGGATATGGTGGCCAAAGGTCCTCAATGAGACCGCTTACCTATAGGGTCCAGAGTTGAGCAGTGTCAGAGGGGTCAAGGACCAATGTCCTGCCCGGGGCGCCCTGCTGCCGTGGCTTGGAGTCGAGCTGATAGTGAGGAGGATCCTGATAAAATTTAATACGGCTCAGCGAGTCATGTCTAATTGATCCTAACACTAAGCTCCAACAGGCTTTTTTGATATGCCCTGGCCTTACTCAAAACCATGGACTCAAGCAAGCTTAATGCAGAGTCTAAACATTCACTACACCGGTATAGACCTCTTCTGTTGCTGGACCCAAAATGTCAACAAAGCACTGAAGGTCCAGTCGAAGAGCATTGTCTGTCCTGGAGCTAGGACTGGAATGTCCAAACCAGGTGATGTTGGGGAGGGGGAATCTAAATTGTCTTTTTCCTGGTGCATTGTGGGCTAAAGTAGAGCTACCAGGAAATGTTGTGATCAAGCAGTTCTCTGAGCAGAAACAAGATGTAAACGTTCACTAATGACACGAAATGGTAGGAGTACACATACTTATACATACATATAGGAGTAGACCATGTGCATCTAAAGCCACAAATGCTACGAACAAAAACATTTAAAGACTTCTCACATTTTATACTTAACTATGCAATACCATTTCTTTATCATGTCCATCTTCCTACACCTCTACTCTCTAAGTAATGATTCTAAAATGAATGTTCACCCATTTCTGCCTTTCCTGTTTTCTTTCCGTACAGGATAGACTTCGCACAGTTCAGGCAGTACTGCTTAACATTACTCAATTTTTAGGGTGCACACACCGCCCACCCTCACAATTAGCTCAGTGTCACAAGCACTCAACATCAGATAACCTTAACTGGGATTTCACCGGATTTCTAACAAGTGTCTGTGACAAAGTGCCCTCTTTCTGCATGGTTACCCGTACTTTTTGCTGAATTGCTGGTGTGCTTTGACTGAGTATGCCCTGGGCTCCTGCTAATCGGGTACCCAGGGCCTATGTTCATTCCCTAAAACTGCATTGAAGCCTAATCCCAATTGGCATCTCTGGCCACAAGTCAGCCCCTGGTAAATGGAACCACAGGTACCCAGGGCACTGTGACAAGAGAAGGCCTCTAAGGGCTGCAGCACTTATTGTGCCACCCTTAGAGGTCCTGTACCACTACACTCCCACACTGCCTTTGCAGGCTGCATGTTTTAGAGAAGAACAAAGTGAAGAGTCGACGTGGCACACATCTCTGTGTACCATGCCTATAACCCATTGCCCTGGTATAGATCAGTCAACCCTCTAGCTGGGTGTACTATACCAGTGGAGAGGGTACAGGTGCATGAGCCCTGTACCCCTACAGTGTCTAAGTCCACTCTTAGACATTGTAAGCGCAGTGCTGCCATTAAGAGTATATGGTGCTGGGAGGCTGTCATTACGAACTACACAGCACCATAATGGCTACTCTGAAAGCTGAGAAGTTTGGTATCAAACTTCTCAGCACATTTAACCCACACTGATGCCAGTGTGGGATTTATTGAAAAATTCACACAGAGGGCATCTTAGAGATGCTCCCTGAAAACGAACCTACCACTAGTGTCTAGGCTGAGTGGCTGCTTTCGGCTGCCACCACCAGACATTATTTTATTTATTTATTTGAAAAGTTTTATAAAGTGCGAACATGACCCGAAACGGGTATCAGAGCGCTGTACAGCAGAACAGAGTCACTAAGCAAGTAAACATCCAAAACATTTGTAGAGAAATCAACGCAATACAATGAGAACAAAAACAAAATAGAGGAAAATATGTAGAGAAAACATAAGTTGCATCCCGCAAGTGTCTCAAACAAAGGAAGATAGTCATGATTTCTCTAGTTATATTGACTTCGGGAGGATTGTTCCAGCTAGTTATTCAAGAAAACATCTTTGACTTGTTTTTTGAATGAGGAGGTTGAAGGGTTCGAACGGATATCAGGAGGAAGAGCGTTTCAAATTCTTGGGGCCAGAACCCAGAAGGCACAGTTGTATGTTTTTTTCTTTTTGAACTTGTGTGGTTCCAGCAGGAGAGTGCTGGAGCTTTTTAGGGACCTAGACATACCAGAGAGTTTGAGCATATTTGCCAAGTAAGCAGGAGTATTATGGTGAAACGCTCTTTGTGTCAGGCAAGCAATCTTGAACTTAATCCGATCATCGAGTGGTAGCCAGTTGAGCTGAATTAAGTCAGGTGTGATGTGATCATGTTTACGAGAGCATGTGACTAGTCTGGCAGCAGAGTTCAGCGTGGCCCTTAGGGGGGTCTGACTAGCTTTGGGCAGCCTGGCCAAGGTCGTAATCCTATATTCCACACAAGAGATCACTAGTGACTGAACTGCAAGTTGCAGGTCCACTGGAGGTAGGAACGGCTTGATTTTTCTAAGACTCTTAAGATGGTAGTAGGCTCCCCTAGTTGTTGCGCTGATATGTTGTTGCATATTGAGGTGTTTATCTAGCGTGATGCCTAAGGATCTAGTGGAATCCACCACATGAGGATTGCAGTTGAGGACTCTAAGACGTTTGAGCCAGTCTTGAATGGGTATGAGTGGGTGGGCGGGGTGATCAGGAGGAATTCAGTCTTGAGAGTATTAAGCAGAAGGTAATTGTGGGTTAGCCATTGTTGAGTGTTCAGAAGAACACAGTTCAGCGTTTTGATGTCTTCCAGAGAGGCCACTTTCATATAGAGTTGCGTATACATGTTTCTGGACCCATGGGTCGAGAGCCTGCTGCTCTTTGGGGCCTGAAACAATGCACATCCTGGGACGAGGTGCCAAGCTTCCTCCCCCAGCATGGGCAGGGTTCATGGAGGGAAAGATTTAAAAGGCTTGCCTCCTTTGTGAGCTTCCCCAGGCCACTTGCTGCTTTCAGCAATTGGGCCCCATTGGTTCTGACCCCCCACTTTGGATGGGAGAACCAGCGGGAAAAACAAGTGGGAAAGAGAGGTGTGCCCACCTCTGCCAACTCCAACCCTCAGGTGGGGGAGGCGAGGTGAAGCACAACTCTCAGTCCCCGCCATCTTGCAGATGGGGGGACTCAGCCAACCAGGGACAGGCTCATGCCACTCTTCCACTGGAGGGTGGCATAATAGGGGGTGTACCCACCCCAGGAAAGGGACCCATTGGTCCCAACCTTTTTACCTACCTGTAGTGCCCCTAAATCTAGTATTTAGGGGAACCCCTGAACCTCGCTTCCGGAGGCAAGAACCTGCAACTAGAAAAGAAGAAGAAGGACGGAACAGCATTGCCGAAGCTAACATGAGGAAGACACCCAACAACTTGGCTCCAGCCCCCCAGGCTGCCTCCACCAGGAACCTGCTCTTGCAAAATCCCGGTGTGACCTGCAGCCAGCAACCTCAAAAACCTCGGAGGCCCTGCCTGCCTTCAACCACAAAGACTTTGTCTCCTGTGAACACAGGATTTGTTAATCTGCAACCTCTTGTTCCGGCTGGACACAACGAATTCGCACCACTCTGCCCCAGCCGTCTTCGGCCCAAGCTCGAGTGGGCAAACACTACAAGAAAGTCCCCCCGGTGATCCTGAACCAACATCTTGTGACCCTGACTAGCCTCAAGCCTCCAGCCGACGTATGCAGCATAAATCCAGAAGGTGCCCCCAACCGCGACCAGGAGCTGGTAAGAAGATCCGACCCCAAAAGGCACCCCTGTACCAGACGCTCCTAGGCCGTGGATGGCCAAACCGACGGTGCCTAACCAACCTCTAACTTCCCAACTTACCTCTCAAAGTGGTGGTCGCATCCAGAAGACATTCGTTCCCAAGCCTGCAGTACCTTTGCAAACTGGAGGTCCCCCATTGCAAACAACAGGGCGCCTGGCGTCGAAACAGCACCCTGCACCCGGCCCCCCCTAGTGCCGCTGAGGGTGTACATTTGGTGCTACTTTGTTTCCCCATTTGCCCTGAGCTAAAGTCCAGGAGCTTTGTTGCCACAATCAAGTGGCCTGCTCGCCAGCAGCCACCAAACGGAGGCCCCCTATCCCTCATTGGATAACATTGGGCCTCGGCACTCTGCACCTGGCCACCCTAGTGCCGCTGAGGGTGTAACTAGAGTGCATCCTTGACCTTGGGGGACTCATGAGTCTACCTCCAGAGCCTCAACTCCCACTACCAAATACTTACCTCAAACCCGATAACACTATTTTCATCCTTAGGATAACATTGACTGTTTTTCTTGGAAAAGTTTTTAAGTGTGGAGTTTGAAAACCTAAAGAAATTCTTTAAAATTGTACTATTTAACCAAAACAATGTTACTTACCTGTTCACAGGAAATATCCCAGAGTAGTATCCAGGTATACTACTCTGAGTAAGAAAAGTAATCTAAAAGTAACTTACCTGGTATTTTACTGAAAAGCCCATTCTAGTCTATATACTGTATTTGCAAAGTATTGCATTTCTCTGCAACCATCCTGTAAGTCAAAACAAAGTGCATATACCATTTCAATTCAAACTGTTAATAAACTGCATTACTACTGCAAAGTATTTATTACTTACCTGTGCCAGGCTTGATTGGTTCTAGAAAATGAAATAAGTAAAAGAATATTTTTATACAAAAACAATTGGTCTGGAGTTCAGTCTTTGAGTGTGTGAAATCATTTGCTGACTGAGTGTGTACATCAAATGCTTAACACCATCCTCTGATACTGCCTTACTGCTCGACCACACCACTACAAATAGAGAGTGAGGTGCTATCTACTTTTACCTCTGCCTACCTTTGGGGTTCCACTGGACTCTGTGTTGATACTATACCTCACTTTGGTATAGTATATACAGATTCAAACATTAACTCAGAGCTCAGAGGGAATAAGGAAAGGGTCGCCCTCCACTCTAAATCTATAATTCAACTAAAGACCCAATCCAATGGCGTAAAGATATATCAGTGACTCAGAAAGAGGGGCGGTCAAAACATCCTGCTCCCAGACACTCTCTTATACACGTTATAAGGAGGTGATGCACTGTACTCCGCCCACGTTAAAAAACACCTGTTCTCCCGGACAGCACCACAGAACACCACAAGTAGTGACCCAAAACAAAGGTTGGTCGCAAAAGTCCACACCTAATGTTGGACTAAGCTCTTACTAGAGAAAAAATGTGCGAGAAGCAAGAGACGCCTCACGGAAACACCACCAACGGGGTAACTGGTATGCAATTTCCAGACAGGCCCCTGTCTCATCATCGGTAGTCACTTGCTTCTCAAAAGAAATAAGAAGAAAGAAAAGAGGTGTCCAAAACAAACAACATAAAATGTGACAAACAGTGGAGAGCAGAAAAATCTGCTGGTGACAAACACACACATATAACTGAGTGCCTAAAATATCTTTACGCCATTGGATTGGGTCTTTAGTTGAATTATAGTATATGCAGAGCCAGCTTTCTACAGTGTCCCACTCAACAGTATCTTCTTAATCCTTCATTCCCGGCATACCTGAAAATTGTCATCCTCAAAAAGCACACCACACTTATACCCTCATGTGTGCATACCAGCGGCCCATATCCACACTCACTAGTCTATGGCATGGAACATCATTTGTACACCAGTAAGGGTTCATAACAGTTTCTTTATTTAATTCCTCTAACATTTATGATCAAGAGAAAATTATCACATGGAAAGCCATTTGTAGACCACTAATTGTTCATAAGAGTTGCTTTATTTAATTCTTCTAAAGAAACATTAATGATTACAAGTAAATTATGAGTGCCCATGTAATGACATGGTCATTGCTAAGTATTAACTCTAAAAAGTGTAAAAGCTCATCTACAAACCAGGGGCTGTATTATAAATACGGTGCACTTTCCCAATTTGCACCTTTCAAAAAGTGCACCAGGTGCACTGCACACAGAGACAGTGCGCCTGGTGGAAACAATGCTGTGCTCCTAGGGCAGCCGCGTACTTGTGCTGCCCTGTGAGGGCAGCGCATTACTCAAGTGAAATACGGAGCAGCTGTTTAAAAGCTGCTCTGTGCTTCACAGTGCAGGCAGCAACCCACCTGCACTTTCAAGAGTAGAGAGACAGATCCACTTGCACGCTGGTGCTGTCGGTGAATAGAAGCAGGCAGGTGCAGTGAAGGATATCTGTGGAGTCCATGGGACCTCCTCCCTCCCCTGCAGAGGGCTGCTTTTACGAGGGGCACTGAAAGTGTGCCACCTTTTTGTCACGATCATTCAATGCGCCTCCTAAAGGGATGTCTACCTTTGTGCCCACATCCATAATATGGCAAAAGCACAGAGTAAAAAGGATTCCCTCATTTGCATGGGGCCATGCCCCATCCAAACAAAGGAACACCCTGATATCGCTGGCGCAACATGTGCGTCAACCCTATCTGTATTATAGATGGGGACGAAAAAGCACCTGTGACATTGTGCCCCAGGAGTGCACTAAGGAGGCGCCCACACCCGTTGCACTCCTGGGGCACAATGTACAAAATGGCTCCTGGTATTTTCATCACTACTAAACATACGTTGTCTAACTACATGGAAGTACCATGCATAAAAGTTTGTGGGCATCGATCCTCCTGACTATGCTACACTAAAGATGTATCTCCCATTATCACAAAGGTACATATTCTATTGCATTTAGTTCTTATACAATTCTGTTACCTTCATGTCAAGACCATTACATACCCTTAGGGTTTATGCTATTGTTCTCGTCCTCTTTTCTGCTCGTTGCCAGCTCGTAAGAAAGAAATCATTGCATTATACTCTTCTCTAACCCCCCTCCCTCTTCCTTGCCCCAACAACCCCTCCAACCGTACCCCCTGCCCCCCTGCCCGGTTGTCTCTCGGGTAGATCCTCCCCAGCTCAAGCATCTTCCCCCCTTGTTACAGCCAGAGCAAATTAGCCTGCCCGATGTAATGATGTGCACGGTCTAGTAGTTGGGATGGGAGGAGTCACGGGGTTGGAGGAAGAGGAGGGGCAGAAACAGGAAAGGGGCAGTTAGAGTAGGGAACTGGTAACAAGTAAGAAATAAATCTCCTGATCACACACTATTAGTGTTTGTCGTTATTGGTCTAAAGACACGACAACTGGCGACGAGGGTGGGATGGTGCAGTCAGCCACCCACTGTCACAGTATTGCAATTTTGACTCGTTTTCAACGGAGGATGCCTTCCGACTGAGAGTCATTGATGGCTGTCATTCAGAGATGCTTCGAAGGAGATTGCTAAGGAAAAGCCATAATCTCGACGAGATAGAGGAAATGACGAGAGTGTACGACCAGGCAGAAGAGCATGCCAAAAACATGGAGACAGGGCGTGGTGAGAAAAAAGAGCAAGCATATTGGACTCAAAACACCAACGCTCAGAGAAGATCAATTGACAATCAGAGAAGGTCTCGTCCAGCGTCCAAACACACACACAGAAGTCATCGACGCTATGAATCGAGAAGGAGAGACAAGAAATCGAGCTACGCCAAGAAGCCAGAACGTCCACGGAAATGCTACCAATGTGGGTATGACTTCCCACACACAGACACCTGCCCAGCAATGGGCCAACAGTGCCAGAAATGTGGATGCAAGAACCATTTTGAAGTCATGTGCGGAGTATACAGCAAGGAGAGAAGGAGTGAGACAACCAGATCTCGCCCAGAGGACAAGCGACATCATGCAAAAGCTGTCCAAGACAGAACACTTTCATCTTCTGGCTCGTCACATTCCAGCAGGGAATCTCACAGATCTCAATGGATCAGAAGGTCACCGTCGAGGGAATCAAGGTCGACCTCTCAGGAGACAACATTCACGGATGTATATATATGCATGGTGGCCGACCCGGACCAGCTGAAGAAGTATCCTCCGCTAGATATCAAAGTGGGGACTCGTGCCACCAAATTTGTGCTTGACAGTGGGGCATCACTGAATTACATGCCCGTAACCGAATATAACAAGATGAAACCAATGCCTGTCCTGAGTCCAGCACATGTCAGGGTGTTTACCTGGATGGCGAAGAAACCACTTCCCTGCCTGGGCAAGTTCGCAACGACGCTCAAGCACGAATCCACAGCAGTATCGGCGTACATTCACGTCATTGAGGGACCGGAGGCTGATTGTCTTCTCAGTCTGCCCACAGCAGAGCGACTCAGACTGGTCTAAATCCTGTACCGGGTCCATGACAATCCGGACATTGTCCGTAAGTTTCCCAAGCTATTCAGTGGACTTGGCAAAATGAACAAGTGTCTGATTCGCCTACACATCAACGACCAAGTGCGCCCTATTGCTCAGCATCCAAGGCGAGTGCCTTTCCACCTTCAACAGGCAGTAGAGGAAGAAATTTAAGAACTACTTCAAGTGGTCTAGTAGTTGGGATGGGAGGAGTCACGGGGTTGGAGGAAGAGGAGGGACAGAGACAGGAAAGGGGCAGTTAGAGTAGGGACAGGGAACTGGTAACAAGTAAGAAATAAATCTCCTGAACACACACTATTAGTGTTTGTCGTTATTGGTCTGAAGACACGACACCCTTGACTGCCTCCCAAGCTGCCTCAACTTCACCAAAGGCATGAGTTTGGCCTATCCCTCTCCTTGTCCGCAACTCCCTTGTAGCCCCTCATTGTCCTCCTCGGTTAAGGTGATCCTGTTGCGATAGTCGCTCTAGTGTGGAAGCGCCCGAAGCCCTATCATCGCTTTGCATGCCCGCCACCAACACTTCCCAGGCTCTATCCCTCTCTTTCCTTCCTATCCCTCACTGTACATTCAGCAACTGGACCCTGCTTTCACACTCGGCCCAAATCACCAGCTCCCATTTCCATCCACTCACGTTGGGATCGTTCGCCTTTTTCCACTTACTTTCTCGTTTCGCAAGTACAAAGGCGAGGTCCTGTAACCTGTCAGTAGTCTTAGTCTTAGCTATGTGCGTGAACAATCCCAGTAGGGCATGCTCTGGCGTGCAAGGGGTTACCCTCCCCGTGATTCTAGCCATCACCTGTGTCACCTCCTGCCAGTACTGTGTTAAAGAAGTGCAGCTCCACAGCATGTGGAGGTAAGTCGCTCCCACTGTTGCACATCTCGGTCATTGGGCTTCCGCTCCCGCAAAGTACCTATTAATGCGTTCCGGGGTTAGGTATGCATGGTGGAATGTGTAAAAGCTAATCAGGTTAAAGCATGCGTTCCTGGAGACCTTGGCTGCTCGTTCCAGAACATGTTCCCAGTCCTTGTCCGCCAGGGGCCTGGCCAAGGCCTTCTCAATCTGTATAGCGGATGTATAGAATTTCGCCCCATGGCCCTGTCCAGACATGCAACCGCCTTAATAACACCCCCGCAAGGCTCATATATTCACAGGTTGCATGTCGGGTTAGTTCCGTCGTACCTGTACACCAATGTCGACCTCGCAGCACCCGTGACTGCTCTATGGAATAGGAAGTGCCCTTGTGGGATACCCCAGTCCGTGCTAAATTCCTCGAAAGAGAGCAACTCCCTATCACGGTAGAGATCTCCTATCTTAGTGGCCCCTGCCTGTACCCATTCCTCTAAACCATGCCATTGACCCCCATGTTGAAGAGCTCTCAGCAACGTCATCGCCATTTGCAGTGTGTATTGGCGTCTTGTTTTGGTCTTCTGGAGGCATCTGCTCAAGCACTTTCGGATTACTCTGTGTTCATTGAAATAACATCTGATTTTGGAGTATAAATACCTTTCGCTCACTACCCCTCTTACTCAAAACCCAGTAATCACTATATTAAAACAAGGCCACTCGTTGAGGTTTAGGAATAGAGGTATACCTGACCGTCAAAGATGGGCCGCGGCCACTTCCACCACTTTTGCTGTTGAGGCCAAACAGGAGTGCTCCTGGCCTAGCTTAAATCCACAGATATTGCCTGTGGGAGTGCAGGACGTCTTTATGAAAATACACCTCATGACGGTCCAGAAACACTATCCGGTTTGCCCCGGTCAGACAGGGTTAGGGCCACCGTAATACATTTGAATTTGTCATTCTACAGGAAGGCATTCAGGGGCTGGAGGTCCAGAAAAGGCCCCATGCCCCCTTCTTTCTTCGGAACGAAGAAAGAAGGGAGCAACCCCTACCTCTTTCCAAGTCCTTAACTCTCTCAATGGCACTTTTTAGGAGCACCAGCTGCACCTTCTGCAAATCCACTCTGGCCTGCGAGGGCAGAAGGAAAAGGTAGAGCATAGCCATTTTGAACGATTTACAAAAACCCATCTGTCTGACCTGATGGATCGTGAACCAGTGAGAAAATATTGAATATTGGTTTGCCCCGGTGAGGCATGCTTCGCGGCAGGCAAACTAAAGTGGTTTAGTGGCTGTTGTAGCAGGGGAAGAAGAGTTTGAGGACTGATCCCCTGCTGGCCTGCCGACTAGACCCACTGCTATCGAAAGGACTGGAGTGCCTGCTCCGCCAGCTGGGAAGGCAGACTGTCTATATGCAAGCCCATGAAGTAAAGCCTGAATTTATGTGGGAACTGTCTAGCAGGGCTCAGTTGTCCCAAGGAACATGCCATTGCTATACTATCCTAGCGCATTCCAACGCAGAGTCTGCCTTCCCACCAAAAAGGTGGGACCCATCAGAGGACAGTTCCATGAGAGAGTCCTGCACATCGCTGGAAAATCCACCAAAATGCATTCATGCATGCCGAAGTACGACACTAATACAAATTACCCATCCCAAGCAATCCCTTGGGTCCAGACCTGCACAGATGACATATTCGGCCGCATCCTGTCCATCATGAATCGTCTGAGCCAAAGAGGTTCTAAGGTCTTCAGAGACTGCGGCAAGATCTTGTTAGCCATGTCCTAGAGGACATGTGCAAACAAACTGGAGAAAAACACTTGGTTGCCACGAATCTGAATCTAATTGAAAATTAATTAGAATCCACCTCATTGGTTGAGGCATGTGCGATAAGGCCCTATGGAGAGAAATGCCTGGGTAAGAATTCAGGGTGATCTAGCACCAGCTGTGACGTCAGGCCACCCGCTTACTCACAGGCAGGTAAGAACAAGGCTTCAACCAAGTAGCCATCAAAATATTAGTGAGAGCATCAATAAAGGGAAGCAAGGGCTCAGAAATAGCTGGTCCGAACTGAAAGATCTGTTAGGACATTTGCTTTGATCTCACCAGTGGGTAGCTCTGGTTCTAATGCCTTAACTGCCCTCTGGATCACCGCTCCAAAAGAAGCACTCTTCGGCTCTATCCCAAGTGGAGAGTGAAGCTTTTTCTCAGGCGAAATGGCAAGCCCAATGGCATTCTGTAAGTGAATATATAAGGCATTAATCAGTGTAGCGAGGGGGGAGCAAGTCACCACCATCATCTTGGGATATGACCTGCTCTAGCATTGTATCACTCAGAACCAATATGATCATGGAGCCTCTGCTGGTAGGTGACAGACGCACCGGGATGGAGTCAGGTTGCATGACGGCAATTCACACGTTTGTAATTTCGTAGTGCAATATTGGTCTGGCCAGAGCTAAAGTCGGTTCGGGGTTGGACATTGGCATCTGCACAAAGTCCTCTTTCAGTACCGGTGGAGTTGACATCGGATCCAGGGTAACAGGAACAGGCGTGGATCTCTGGCATGGAGGAGAGGTCTATACAGGAGTCAGTATGGGCCCCCCAAAGGGTCCCAGGGCAATAGTCCTCAAAATGGTGCATCTAAAACTGTGACTCTTGCAGCTTCTCCTTGGCATCAGACTAGCAGAAAGGGATAGCGTTGTTTTGCTTTCTTATACGTGCGCTTGGACTAGAGCATTTGCTGGAACTGTTTCAAGTCTGCAACTTGTATTGGGAGTGAGACCCATGTTAGCCTTGTTATCCTTAAGGTGGACTTTCCCCCAGGCGTTTTGCCTTTTACTTCTTGCTTTTGATGACTTTCTTTATTGGACATAGGACTTTGAGCACTTTACTACTGGCAGCCAGTGTTAATGGGGGAGGGGGTGAGAGTTTAAGCTGTTATTTAACTTTTTTAACTCGCACACTGTTCTGGAACTATTAGAACTGTAGGCAGAACGTCGAAACATTGTTGCCTTGTTTAGTGCCAACCCGGCAGCACAGAAGCGGCCGCAATTTTTGGTCAGCGTTCTAGCTTCCTAGCGCCACGACCAGCACTCTACTTAATGGGGACAGGCGCGTGGATGCGCTCTGAAGGCACGCCTAAGGCAAGCAGTCTGAGCCCGACCGGGACCAGGGGCCGGAATCCCTCCCCCTCCCGCCTCTAATCAACTTTGGACTGCGGTAGCGCTGTTATTGAGGGGCTCACTGCCGGTAACTCTTAAAAATACTCTGATGGTTTTTAACTGAAAAAGCATTTTAACTCACTTGTGCATCCGCTACAAAGCTTTTTAAAATCACTTGTGCATCCTTGCAGTGCTGCTCGCCTATGCCCCCCGGTCCGTCACGGCAAGTGCCGATTGAACGGTTGAACGGAGGGGGCGGAAGGCACGGTCAGCACGCCCTCACTTCCAGGACTGTGGCAATTCCCGGGGTGAGCGTGCTAGTTGTTCAGGCACGCAGACCATAAATACCACAATCAGACGGACGCACAGTGGATGCGCGCAGCGGGCGCGCCAAAGGCAAGCCCGTCTGCGCCCGTCCGCGCCTGGCCCGGGCCCAGGGCCAGAACCCCTGCCCAAATCAGGATGAATACATAACAGGAAGGAAAAGCCAATACTGATGCTATAATTCAACAAAATGAATTTCACATGTAAAGACCACAGTTCAATACATATGTATGCTACTCAATAGCAATTTATTTTGAATTTTTTTTTGTTTGAACACACTTTTTAAATTAATACTGGGGTTCCAAAGACAACAAAATATGAAAAAAGTCTGGAGTGGTGTGATGTTCCTGCTAAATTCTTTGTGGATGAAGTAATTTACATTTATGACTCCCTGGGAGGTGGAGATGTTCTCCCTCAAGATGCAAATAAGTAATCCTTAGAAAGAGAAACCACTTATACCTTCTCGACTTTCCCTCAACTAAATAATAGCATCATGGGGAACGCCACAAAAACAATAAAATCTGGATCTCCTTTAGATTCAGCTCCTGTAGACATTCTGATAAAAGGAGGACATTTTATTCTACGAGTATTGATCACCATCCATATCCTTTCACTGGAAAAGGGACATATCCCCCCTCTGGATCTTGACAAGGCAGAAACCTACAGACCTATATCTCAGCTCCCTGGAGTTGGTAAGATTTTAGAAAAACCAGTCAGTGGTTATTTCACCAACTTTTTGGAGTCCTATGATCTTCTGCACCCAACTCAAACTGGCACAGCACCGAGATAGCTCTTCTACTAGCCACAGAAGACTTTGTGAAAATACTAGATCCTAAAGGATCTGAGCGTAACCTTTGACACTGTCTCTCATTCCATCCTACAGTACAGGGTGAAATTACTAGGTATTACTGAAAATGGCTAATTTCCTTCCTGGGAAACAGAAGTTTTCAGGTCAGAGAAGGGAGGGACCTGTTTGTCGAAGATCTATCAGCTAAAGTATGGTGTTGCTCAGGGCTCATCCTTGAGCCCCATACTCTTCAATATGTATGTGCGCCCCATTGCAGATAATATTTGCTCTGCTGGGTATATATATAGTGTTGAAAAAGTGTGGGACCACTCCTAGCAGTTTAAGCAAATAAACCAAAACCCATGTGAAATGAGACAAATAAGCCCAACACAACTAACCGTGGGCATATCCCTTTACAGGACGAAATCCCTCACTCACCAAAGGTGACATGCGTCATCATTTGGGATTCTAATCCCAGAGAAAAAACCTAGTTCCTCTGGGGGCTACAACCCCCTCTCTGAGAAGGAGGAGCTCAGGGATGTTCTAAATTCGGTATTGGATATGCTAAATCTCCAAATGAAGAGCTAACAGTATGAGTGAGGGCGCAGCACCATTTTGTTTTAATTAAACTGTGAGGAAAGTGAACTTAAAACTAGCTCAAGAACGTAAAAAAACCTTTATTATGAGACATACTCATTACGAACAGTAACGGGGACAGAGGGTACCCCTAACGAGTGCCACGGCCCACTGCCACCGACTCAGAAATATATGGGCCCAGCCTCACCTGAACCACAGGGTTCGTATATAGGAGCTAAACCGCCTGTAGGAAAACCTCGCCTAGGTCGTAACGCGAGAGCACCTCAGCCAGATACCTCCACTCCAAGCAGTCAAAGGCTTTTTCCAAATCAATTATCAGGCACCCTGCCCTTGGCCATTCCCTTGGTGCCTCCGTCGCCACCCGAAAGAATCTCCTGGCAACTCTTAGTGTGGTGTATGGTTTATCTTTCCGGTTCTCATACGTCACTTGCATGCAGCCTGTTTTCCATTGCCTGGATTGTGGATTTGAATGGGCTCTGGATTTGTGTCTCTGCAACACGGTGTCTCCTGACCTGGATTTTAATCTACTGATGAGTCCCTTAGTTGCTCATGAAATAGATTGTTCTGGTTTTGGGATTATGGCCTGCGCAGCGGCCTTGGGGTCCTGGGCAATTGGAACATATGTCTAATAAAAGAGAGAGGGACCCCAAAACCAAAGGGATAGGGTACCAAAACTGACTTCCGTCATAGAAGATTCCCTTTGGGCACCTTAATTCAGAGACACCAATTCTTTCAAACACATAGACAGATATTAATGTAACACAATGGCCTATCAATTGAAGCATTGCAAAAAATAATCCGCGTAATTATCCTGAAGCGCCACATTCAATCGCAAAATTTAAATGAGGCCAGATATCAATACTCACTTATAAAACGTTCAAATTGTAATTAATGTGCACGCGGTACGATGGCCACATCGAAAATAGTGGGCTTGTAAAATGTATACACACACGTCTCCTCATTCATGAAACTCGAGGGGTTTAAAGATAGACAGAGGACACCTGTTAGTATCACTCTACTATGCAGCTTCTAAGCCTAGAACTGAGGCCACTATACTTACATTTTTATGTTATACAGATGGACTCTGGACTTGAGAGCTATATCCAGCCTCTCACACTTGTTTCTATTGGTGTATACAGCCTCTGTGAGAAAAATATCACAGGCTATAGTTACATATATTGGGAGAACGGGGCTAGACTATTGTTTCTCCCCCTTTCTAAAACCCGACCTTACCTCGAGTAAAAATGCGCCAGCGTCCCACGTGCAGTCCCAGTAGCTTTACGGAAAGAAGCGCGTTAGAGACAGATGACGTGATTTAAATACCCGAGATCGCGTCCCACCCACTATCTACTTAGTAGCGCGGGAGCTAACGTTTCATGGACAGAGATAAAGGTCTTTATCCATTGACACAAAAAGAGAACCCAGGCGTCTCTGGTCCAAATATATTTGTTTCAAAACACTGCCTCCTATTTTATAGCGAGGACACAAACAACGGACTAGATTCACCAACCCCAACATAGGACCAAACTTAAGATCCAAATGTGTAAATGTTATGCCCACTGTATTTAATCATAGCAATATATTTAGTCCGATTTTATACATGTTAAACATGGAAATAGCCTTATTCTCCACAAGTATAAACACCCGTGATTTTCGAAGAGTACACACGCTCATGATTTTCGGGCCACTAATTCCTATCTAAATAATCAGTATGTCTCTCAAAACAGTTAAAAATGGTCCATCTCTTATTCTAAGCCAGCTCAAAAGCACGGCTTCGCTACCATTCCATGACTTCAAGGGCAATCATGTTCCATTGATAAAGTTGTATATCTTATGTCATCACATCTCCCCTAAGTCGATGGCAATACACGTCGCAAAGGAGCTTATAAAAACGTGTTAAAGATATCACAAATATCTCACGGATAACACTAAGGGTAGTAGCAAGAATCCAAGTTCTGGATATTATGGTTAAGAAAAATCGCGCACAATAGAAGCGCGCAAATTAAAAACATCTTTCTAAAACCCTGTAGGAGGAAAAAGATTTTTACGTTCTTAATAGAAAACAAACTCTCTACCAGAGCAATGAGTAGCCAAATATACATTAATTTATTAGATGCATATGGATTCTGCTAAATTGAATCTTGCAGTCAGAGTCCTATACTGACAAAGAAACATCTAGTTTCCACCAATGATACGATCCCACTCTTCTCGTGAATTGAGTCAATTTCTCACTGTATTCAAGTAGGAAATGTACCACTGTTCTCTATGTTTACGGACATTGACAATGTTCCCACCTCTTTTACCTATCTTAACCCTCTCCAGGATGAACCATCTTAAATCACATTCACCATGTTTCTTCTCCAAAAAGTGAGCAACAATGGGGGCTGTTTGGTTTTGATCGCTGACCTATGCTCCTGAAACCTAATCCGTGCTTCTCTTCCAGTTTCTCCAACATAACAGAGCCCACACGGGCACATAAGGAGATAGATAACATTTTTACTCCTACAATTGTTTTGGGTTTTACATTTCACAGTCATGTTGTTACAGGTGATTTCAGGTGCCACCATACATTGATCACATATGTCACACATTCCACATTTTGTGGGTCCTACTATTTTAGTATTGTCCAGTGTCCTTTGATGATCAACCACATCCTCTTTGTATGTATACACTAACAAATCACGCAAGTTCTTATTCTTTTGGAACGCGAAGAGAGGTTTCTCTAAAGCAGTTTCCTCATCATAATTCAAAATGTGCCAATGTTTATTGACCACATTTTTAATTTGATTACTTATGTGAGAAAATTTGCTAACGTACACCACTTTATAAAAGTGAGCTTTTTTTCTTTCTTCGTTTTTTGGATCAGAGCATCACGGTCATAGAATCTCGCCCTCTTCAGCGAGTGGGACAACAATTTTTTGGGGTATCCCCTATCCTTAAACTTCTTTTTAAGTATCTCAGCATGTTTGTAATAGTCATTGATATCAGAATAATTCCTCCGAAGCCAGAGGGATTGGCTGAATGGGATACTTTCTTTTTGGGATTTGGGGTGAAAGCTAGAAAAATGGAGGAGGGTATTCTTTGCTATAGGTTTTGTGAACAGTTCAACTGATAACACCCCATCAGAGTTTCTTATAGAGATGTCAAGAAAGTCTACTTTTGTAGTGCTATAGGAGGAAGTGAATCTGAGATTTGGATCTCCCAGGTTAATCCAACTCAGAAATTCCTCCAACAATTCAATGGAACCTTCCCAAATAAAGAAAATATCATCAATGTAGCGGTACCAGCCCGCTGCATTCTCAAAAAATGGGGCCATCTCATTGTCTATATGTTTGGCCTCAAAATTCCCTACATAGAGACAGGTCAGACTAGGGGCATGAGTGGCCCCCATACTGGTCCCCTTTAATTGCCTGAAATATTCATTTTTAAATAGGAAAACATTATTGGTTAGAATGAGTCTCACACAGTCGACAATGAAGTCTTTGTTAGCACCTCCTAAATCCTGATTGGACAGAAGATCATCAATGACGTCAACCGTGTCAGCCTGGGGTATATTAGTGTAGAGAAAATGTCCAGGGTAACTAGTCACAAAACGGCAAGCCCTCAACCATTGAGATGATGTGCGCAGAATCTCTCACATATGATTTTAAATTACACACCAAAGGCCTCAAGAAGTGGTCAACATATTTGCTTACTGGCTCAAGCAAAGAATAAATGCTGCTTAAAATGGGCCTCATAGAGGGGTCTAATTTGTGTTTGTGTACTTTTGCTGGCCATAAATGGCCGGTGTTTTAGGTTCCAAATTATTGAGAAATTTAAATTCCTCGTCACAAATATATCCATCATCCCTAGCATTAGTTAGGAGGGCCAAACATTCTCGTGATATTTCTGTAAGACAGCTAGCATTCGTACGAACATAGTGTTCCTTCACCTCCAAAAGCTTGAGCATCCTATCCTCATAGTTTACAGTGTCAAACACCACCACTCCTCCCCCCTTATCTGCAGGTTTCACAGTGAGGGAGTTGTCATTTTTAAGTTTCTCCAGTGCTTCTCTCTCAGGTTTAGAGATGTTAAAGGAATGAGGTTTCTTGTCATTGTCAAGAAGTCTATGTATTCCACTCTCCACCGCTGTCTCAAATGCCTCAATATTTTTGCCCACCATGCCCAAAGTAGGCGTAAAGGTCGATTTGGGTTTCATTCCAGAGATATTCTCATGGACCCTACTCTCTATTTTCAAAGAATCGTTAAGCCTGCTTTTTCTAAAAAATGACCGGAGGTCTTTTTCCAATTGGAATTTATCTAGAGTAGTTGAGGGCACAAAGCTAAAACCTCTGCACAGAATACCTATCTCTACATTACTAAGATCTTTACTAGATAGATTAATTACTGGTAGTTGGCTGGTCTCCAATATTGTTTGCTCCGCGTGCTCATATATTCCTGCTGAGGAGGTACCCGATTGAACTGTTGTTGACGGTCACGATTGAATTGGCCACACCCTTGATTTCCATTGTACCTCTGGGCTCTCCTTGGACGCGACTCTAAAAAATGCTCTTGGTCTTGTCCATTTCTGCCAGGTTCATTATTATGACAATCCTCCTCTTCACTGCTAGAGCCCGATGTTTCGGAAAAGGTATCCTGCTTATTACCCCCTCTGGAATACATTTGTCGATTTTGTGCTCTATCCCAGTTTCCATCATTTCTATTCTGATAATAATTTTCTCTTAGATAAGGGTACACATTTTCTTCAAAGAAGCGTTCAATGTCCTTCTTCAATTTATTAGTTTTCTTATTTAGCAGGTAATCACTACACCCTTCTACATCCCTATTAATATCGGCCAGTTTCTTTTTAGTCTCCTCTAACGCAGGACAGTTTTTGAGCTCTGTTTCTAATTTGTCAATCTCCTCTTGCGCTAGTATTATGAGTCCTTGAGCAGTTTCAATAATTAGGAGCATCCAATCTCTACTACACCTATTAGAGATCAGTGCCCACGTTTCAAGGAATTTTCTATTCTCTGTAAATAAACCAGGTTCATTTCGGACCTGTAAACCAATGGGAATAGTACCTGATTTAACATACTCAACTAAAAAGTCTGCATGAGCTTCTGTACGGATAAGCTTCTTTTTTAGATTTAATAGTTTGCCCCAGTTTTCTCCCTTACCCGACACAACAGTGATTTTATTTCCACTTTTGGTATTGATGATACGATGTAACTGATCATCACTAAACCCAACGGTCTTAATCTGATCCATAGCCATTTGTAATCCTAATTTATGTCTAATCAATAGACAGCAACTCTCCATCCACAAAGGACCGTACACAGAATCTCTAATAAAAGAGAGAGGGACCCCAAAATGTAGAGATAATTCTAATTCTATTTCATTTTATAGGTTTCAGCTGTTTATATGCATGGTTTTTTAATTAGATGATTTCTGGATTTTAAAACAAATTTTGTTTGAATTTCAGAAGTCTTTGGGAAGACAGTTAATATACTCCTGATGAAGGCGGCTATACTTTAAATGTCCGTCAAAACGCGTTGAAACAAAGGGAGAAGTACAATAATCACTGATCAAGGATTATTCTGACTGTTGCGGAATATTAACCTTTACTGTGTACCTCCTTTTTTCTTAGTAATAGGAAGTGTCTATGATTTTTTGTATATAATTTGTTCCTTCTTTATATTGTCTGTGTTCCCAATTTTAATTATGTCTCAATTTTAATTGCTTTTTTAATGTATATGAATAAACTGTGCAGGCTGAATTTATTAGTTTTTATAGTTTACTGTTATTATATTTTGCATTGCTTCAATTGATAGGCCTTTGTGTTACATTAATATCTGTCTATGTGTTTGAAAGAATTGGTGTCTCTGAATTAAGGTGCCCAAAGGGAATCTTCTATGACGGAAGTCACAATTGGAACATATGTACTGCGGCCAATGACTTTCTGGCAACCAGTTATCTCGAAGAAAGCCTGAGTTGTCCCCTGACCATGCTAGAGGCTCCGGCTATTGAGGAACATGTATGTTCATTTCCATTACTTAATTGGATGGCTGAAATGTTCATGGATGATGAAAACGACTTTCTATTGGAAGCAGTTGCAACATACGGTGCCTATACGCTGGGGGATTGAGGTGTGACATTTTTCTGCTTCATAGACAAGTACTGCACTCGTGGAATTTCTTTCTCTAATGCCTAATGTTTTTCTTAAATTTTTGAGGTCTTATGCACACCATGCCACCCGTGAATGTTTCCACTGACTTGGTTGCTTTTTAATTCGGATTTTCACTCCCAAATTATCAAGTTTGGCAAAATTCCTGAACTTGGTTCTGTCTCATTCAAACTTGAAATGTGCATTCTATGAATCTTGCCCCTTTGTTGTGCGTTCTCCGATCAAGGGAGGTTGTAGTATGGCCTAGGGCCTGCTTTGCGCGCATGTTATGTTAGCATGGCTTATTAGAAGTTTAAACGCTATTTTACCTTTTGCTGCTTTTGCACACAACACTGCATTGCTGTTTTTGTAAGTTAACCTTGCAAAGGTCTACACATGAGAAAGGGTTTTGTTTCCGACATCTCTAGACTTTCATCGTGCCCCTAGTCTGCACAGTGAGTGCTGAAGCCGTCAAGGTTATCAAAACATGTTAGCTGTTTTTCCACATGTTCGAGTAACGCTTTCTAGACACAACAATTAGGCCGCTGTAGGCCAACTAAGATTCTGGCATCCATATTATTGCACACTTGCCAAGATTTCACACACTTGGAAGATTTCCTTTTCCAGGGATGCAGAGAGCTTATGCTGATCCAGATGTAATTTACTTTTACTGAGCGGAAAGGTAATGGGGTCCCCCAGACAAGCCTAAGAGACCTTCTTTAGTTTATAATACATAGTTCCTATATAGAAAGGGTGTTAAAACTAGGCGCTATAGGACATGTTTTTACCATCATTGTAATATGATTTCTCCTTTTATATTTTATGGAATTGTAACAATGCTGACCATATTATTTCTAATCATATGTATGTTTATGTTGGCTAAGATACTGCACATGAGATCACGTTGTTAAAATACATTTTTTAACCTTACCTGTGTCTCTAATTTACTCCTGTTGTGGACTGGTATGAGAGTATAACAAAAGAGTGTTCTCACTTCCCACCATTCCTGAGATGGTTCTAAGTCGCATGTTCTAGGTTGTCTATCATTGGTTACTTTGCTATAGGACGAAGAGCTAAAGTGACACTGATGCTAGCTGGTTGGGGTTTTTCTAGGTACTGAGGTGAGTTTCTGGTACACCACAATTCACTGATGTGCTAAGTCTCTGTGCACAGTTCTGTGTATGAGCAGGATCCTTGCAACAATGATGAGAGATAAGCTACATAAAGTAACCAAAAAAGCACACTCCAAGAAAATCACAACACCGAACACAGTAATGGATAGTGGTTCATAGAACACAATACATTGTATCCTTCTTATAGGTTTCAATTCTCGACGTATCAATTCATTCCAAAATCCTGAATTATACAATTCAGTTACGGAAAAACAATTTATTTCCTTTTCCACTCTAATGACATTGATAAGTCCAGAAATGAATCAGTTTCCACAATGAACACAGTCCTCTTTTTATTTGAGTTTGGTTTATTTCAGAAACAAACACAGCCTCCAGAAAGAATTCAGCAGAACAAGACAAGACATTGAAAGGCATGAATATGGGGCTCCCTGAAAAACTCAAAAGGTGATGGGATATCCTATTACCATGCTTGCTTTTCGCCTCCAGAGAGTAGCCTAAGAAGGAAGTAGGGTTTTTCCTCTTTGAACTTCTGTAAAAGAGGGTTGGGAGAAGCCTTCCAAGAACCCAAACAATACATTGTGGACTATGTACTAGGCCTAAGGTCCATAATGGTAGAATACATGTGAAAAGCTTCCAAGAATCTTGAGGCCATCCAGGAGCTCCAGAAGCACTGGCATGACCAAAATGTTGCACTGGTGGAGTTCCAACCAGGGCAAAAGGTGTGTGGTTTGGAGCCTGTGGCACCAAGGGCTCTCCAGGACAAATGGAGTGGCCCTTACCACATCTTAGAAAAGAAAAGTAAGGCCACCTACTTGGTTGACCTGGGCACAAGCAGGACACCCAAAAGGTTGATCCATATGAACCCCCTAAAGCTTTTCCATGACAGGGCTGACATCACCATGCTGATGGTGACTGATGAGGATCAGGAGACAGAGCGTGAACCTCTCCATGACCTCCTCTATTACAGCCCCAAAGATGGGTCAGTGGATGGAGTTGTCTACTCAGACACCCTCTCTACCCAACAGCAGGCTGACTGCAGGAAAGTCTTGCAGTAGCATGCTCTTTAACCTCTGGTCAGACATACTGGTGTACCCATGATGTGGAAACTGGGGACAGTGTACCTGTCAAAAATAAGATATATCAACAGTCTGATCAAGTTAAGGAAAGCATCAGAGCTGAAGTCAGCCAGATGCTGGAGTTAGGGGTTATTGAACCTTCTGAAAGCCACTGAGCCAGGCCAGTGGTTCTGGTCCCCAAACCTCATCCACAGCGTGGAAAGAGAGAAATGAGGTTCTGTGTGGACTATAGAGGGCTCATCTCTGTCACCAAGACCGATGCTCACCTATCCCCAAAGCAGATGAGTGAATAGACAAATTGGGTGCGGCCAAATTTCTAAGTACCTTTGACTTAACTGCAGGGGGCTGGTAGATTGGCATGGCCCCTAGAGCAAAAGAAAATACAGCATTCTCTGTACCTGATGGGCATTATCAGTTCACTGTTATTCCTTTTGGTTTAAAGAATGCCTCTCCCACCTTCCAATGGTTAGTGAATCAAGTCCTTGCGGGATTGGAGCCCTTTAGTCCAGCATATCTAGATGATATTGCGGTCATTAGCTCCACCTGGCAGGATCACCTGATCCACCTGGGGAAGGTTTTAAAAGTCCTGCAAACTGCTGGCCTATCAAGGCATCCAAATGGCAGATAGGGCAGGGGACAGTGGTTTACTTGGCCCACCTTGTTGGTGGAGGCCAAGTGCAACCCATACAGCCCAAGATCCAGGCACTTCCAGACTGAGCAACTCCAACAACCCAGACATTAGTAAGGGCATTCCTTGGCTTGACTGGGTACTACAGTAGGTCTGTGAAGTGATATGGGTCCATTGTGACTCCCCACCCAGAACTCACCTCCATGAAGATGCCCAAAAAGGTAAACTAGACAGTTAGCTGTCGAAAGGCTTTTGACACCCTGAAAGAGGCAATGTGCTCAGCACCAATTCTCAAGGCTCCAGACTATATCAAGCAGTTCATTGTGCAAACTAATGCCTCTGAGCTAGGGATAGGAGCTGTCTTATCCCAGACCAATGATGAAGGCCAAGATCAACCTGTTGCTTTTATAAACAGGAGGTTTCTCCCCAGGGAGCAGCGTTGGAGTGCCGTTGAGAGGGAAGCCTTTGCTGTGGTTTGGTCTCCGAAGAAGCTGAGACCATACTTGTTTGATACTCATTTCCTAGTCCAAACTGACCTGAGACCTCTCAAATGGCTAATGCAGATGAAAGATGAACATTCTAAAGTTTTGTGGTGGTCCATCTCACTACAGCAAATTGACTTTATAGTGGAACACAGACCTGGGACTAACCATGCCAATGCAGATGGACTTTCCAGGTTCTTCCACTTGGACAATGATGACTCTCTAGGGAAAGGTTAGTCTCATCCTCTTTTGTTTGGGGATGGGGTTGTGTAAGACAGTGCCCTCTTTCTGCATGGTTGCCCCCACTTTTTGCTAAACCGCTGATGTATTTCGACTGAGTGTGCCCTGCTCCTACCAAACAGGTACCAAAGGCCTGTGTTCTTTCCCTAAAACTGCACTAAAAACAAAACCCAATTAGCACTCTTTGGCCACAGGTCAGTCCCTTGTAAATGGCACCACAGTTACCAAGGGCACTGTGGCCAATGAAGGCCTCTAAGGGCTGCAGCACTTATTGTCCCTCCCTTAGAGGCCCTGTACCTTTACACACACACTGCCTTTGCAGGCTGTGTGTTGTGGTGCAGAACAAAGTGAAGAGTCAACATGGCACACATCCCTGTGTGCCATCCCTACAACCCACTGCCCTGGGATAGGTCAGCCACCCCTCTAGCTGGGTGCATTATAATAGTGGTGAGGGTATAGGTGCATGAGCCCTGTGCCCCTAAAGTGTCTAAGTAAATTCTTAGACACTGTAAATGCAGTAATGTCATTAGGAGTATATGGTGCTGGTAGTTTGTCATTACGACCTCTACAGCCCCATAATGGATTTACTGAAAATTGGGAAGTTTGGTATCAACCTTCTGAGCACATTCAACCCACACTTACGCCAGTGTGGGATTTAATGAAAAATGAACTCAGAGGGCAACTTTGGGATGCCCCCTGAAATACAACCTAACACTAGTGTCCATGATGAGTTGCTGCTCGCCAGCTGCCACCACCAGACATGTTTCTGGACCCCTGGGGCAAGAGCCTGCTGCACTCGGGGGGGGGGGGGGGGGGGGTGTCTGAACGAATGTATATCCTGGGACGAGGTGCCAAGCCTCCTCCCCCAGGATGGGCAGGGTTGTAATTATGACAGCTCTTTGAAAGCAATATACTGTTACATCCGCTGGGCCTTCCTAGTTGTGGGGATATATAGGACTTGTAGGTTCACCAAGAAGCAGATGAACCAAGAGTTAAAACCTGAGTAGCAATAGCTTTTTATTATGTACCGGGTATATAGCAATTATTGTGCGAAAACGTATACATGGAAAAATCAGTATGAAAGACACCTATGTATTTCTGAAATGGGTACAAATTATAGAGTTTATAAACAGTACATATTTGCACATTTTCAAAATGACTTCTTTTTTACACAATGTCTTTCATTTGGAAGGCAGAAATGCATCACAACTCAATAGGTAATAACAGTTGCTTTACAAATCTAAATTACCCTAAGTCTCCTGATAAAAATGGTACCTCACTTGTGTGGGTAGGCATAGTGTCCAGGAAAGGGCTCAAAACCCAACGTGAACACACCACATTTTCACAATGAAAATGTACCCTTTTTTTGCGAAGTGTGTAGATGTCGTTTTTTAACACTAGGTCTGCCGGCACCTAGGGAAATCTAGCAAACCTATACATTTTTGGAACCTAAACACCCAGACGAATCCAGGATGTGGTGACTTGACTGCCTCCCACCAGATTGTGTTACCCAGAATCCCTTGCAAACCTAAAAAATTGACAAAAAAACAAATTTCCCCCACATTTCTGTGGTGGAAAGTTCTGGAATCTGCGTGGATCCCCAAATTTCCACCCACCCGCGTTTCCCAAAGTCTTATGAAAAAAATGGTACCTCACTTGTGTGGGTCGGCCTAGTGCCTGCGACAAGAACCGGCGCAAAACGCAACGTGCTCGCACCTCAATTTTGCAGTGTAAAATGAAACTTTTTTGGCAAAGTGCCTAGCTGTAGTTTTTGAACCCTAGCTTTACCGGCAACTAGGGTAACCTAGCAAAACTATACATTTTTGAACACTAGACACCCAGAGGAATCGAGGATGGGGTGACTTGACTGCCTCCCACCAGGTCCTGTTACCCAGAATCTCTTGCAAACCTAAAAACTGACAAAAGAAACACATTATCCTCACATTTCTGTGGTGGAAAGTTATGTTATGTTATACGCACTTGTATAGTGTACAGCTGCCCCAGCAAAGGGGTGTCCCGGCGCTTTGGACAGGCAAAAGACACAATACAACAGACATCAGAGAGTCAAGTGGACAGAAGGCAGAATCCTAAGAAGCAGAAGGGAACAGATGGGTTTTTATGGCTCTCCTAAACTCCAACAAATTATCCAGTGCACGAGTTTGAGATGGAAGTGAATTTCATAACTTAGCAGCTAAAACTCGAAAAGAGCGTCCCCCAGCACGGCAGAGGTTAAACCACGGGACCACAACCAGATTTTGACCCAAAGACCTTGGTGACAAGATGGTACATAAGGAATAAGAAGGTTCTCCAGTATCTGGGGGGAGGACAATTTAAGGATCTTGAAAGACAGACATAGAATTTTAAAGTCGATCCTTTGTGCCATAGGCAACCAATGTAAAGTCCGTATAGTTTCCTTCACGGAACAGAACCTCGGTAAACCCACCAAGGCTCTAGCGGCAGCGTTTTGAACACGCTGCAGCCAGGTGATTTCTGCCTGATTGGCCCCCAACAGGAGCGAACTGGCATAGACGAGCCGTGATAGAATAGTGGCCTGCAGGATCAACTGCCTGGTAGGGGCATCAAAAAATTTAAAAATAGGCCTGAGCCCTCACAGGATTCCGAAACAAGTAGCTGCCACTTTTTTGTGTGACTACAAAAGCTAAGGGCAGAGTCCAACCAGACACCCAGGTTTTTAACCTCCGACACCAAGGTTGGAGTAACACCTAGCTCTGGAGGCCACCATTCATCGCCCCATAGACTTCTCTGTTTACCCACGATCAAAACCTCTGTCTTCTTCGCACTGAGCTGAAGACAGTTATCTGTCATCCAGCCCGCTACTGCCAGGAGTCCAGCCCGAAACCTAGGGGCCCCAAGGTCAGCCCTCCCACTCAGTGTCACCGCCAGCTGTGTATCGTCAGCGTAAGAGACCATATTCATGTCCTAACGCTTGGCGACCGCAGCCAGCGGAATCTGCGTGGATCCACACATTTCCACCCACCCCGGGTTCCCCAAAGTCTTCCGAGAAAAATGGTACCACACTTGTGTGGGTCGGCCTAGTGCCTGCGACAGGAAACGGCGCAAAACGCAACGTGGTCACACCTCAATTGCGTAGTGAAAAATGACCCTTTTTTGGCAAGCTGTCGTTTAACCCTAGCTCTGCCGGCACCAAGGGAAACCTAGCAAACCTATACATTTCCGAAAACTAGACACCCATGGGAATGCAGGATGGGGTGACTTGACTGCCTCCCACCAGGTTCTGTTACCAAGAAACCCTTGCAAACCTACAGAATTGTCCCCAAAACACACATTTTCGCCATATTTCTGTGGTGTAATGTTCTGGAATCTGCGTGTATCCATAAATTTCCTTCCACCCCGCTTTCCCCAAAGTCTTACGAGAAAAATGGTACCCCTCTTGTGTGGGTCGGCTTAGTGCCTGCGACAGGAAACGGCGCAAAACTCAACTTGGACGCACCTCAATTTCGCAGTGAAAAATGACCCTTTTTTGGCAAAGTGCCTATCTGTAGTTTTTTAACCCTAGCTCTGCCGGCACCTAGGGAAACCTAGCCAACCTATACATTTTTGAAAACTAGACACTCAGGGAAATTCAGGATGGGGTTACTTGACTGCCTCCCACCAGGTTCTATTACCCAAAAACCCTTGCAAACCTTAAAATTGTAAAAAAACACATTTTCTCCACATTTCTGTGGTGGAAAGTTCTGGAATCTGCGTGGATCCACAAATTTCCACCCACCCCGCGTTCCCCAAAGTCTTCCGAGAAAAATGTTACCTCACTTGTGTGAGTCGGCCTAGTGCCCGCGACAAGAAACGGCACATAACGCAACGTGGTCACACCTCAATTTCGCAGTGAAAAATTACCCTTTTTTGGCAAAGTGCTTAGCTGTAGTTTTTTAACCCTAGCTCGGCCGACACCTAGAGAAACCTAGCAAACCTATACAATTTTGAAAACTAGACACCCAGGGAAATCCAGGATGGGGTGATTTGACGGCCTCCCACCAGGTTCTGTTACCCAGAATCCCTTGGAAACCTAAAGAAATTGTCAAAAAACCCACATTTTCCCCACATTTCTGTGGTGGAAAGTTCTGGAATCTGCGTGGATCCACAAATGTCCACCCACCCGCGTTCCCCAAAGTCTTCATAGAAAAATGGTACCTCACTTGTCTTGGTCGGCATAGTGCCCGCGACAGGATACGGCGCAAAACACAACATGGATACACCTCAATTTCGCAGTGAAAAATGACCCTTTTTTGGCAAAGTGCCTAGCTGTACTTTTTGAACCATAGCTGTGCCGGCACCCAGAGAAACCTAGCAAACCTATACAATTTTGAAAACTAGACACCCAGGGAAATCCAGGAGGGGGTGATTTGACGGCCTCCCACCACGTTCTGTTACCCAGAATCCCTTGAAAACCTAAACAATTGCCAAAAAAAAATCACATTTTCCCCACATTTCTGTGGTGGAAAGTTCTGGAATCTGCGTGGATCCACAAATTTCCACACACCCCGCTTTCCCCAAAGTCTTCTGAGAAAAATGGTACCTCACTTGTGTGGGTCGGCCTAGTGCCTGCGACAGCAAACAGTGCAAAACGCAACGTGGTCACACCTTAATTTTTCAGTGAAAAATGACCCTTTTTTGGCAAAGTGCCTAGCTATAGTTTTTTAACCGTAGCTCGGCCGTCATCTAGGGAAACCTAGCAAACCTATACATTTTTGAAAACTAGGCACCCAGGGGAATCCAGGATGCGGTGACTTGACTGCCTCTACCAGGTTTTGTTACCCAGAATCCCTTGCAAACCTAAGACATTGTAAAAAAAACACATTTTCCCAATATTTATGTGGTGGAAAGTTCTGGAATCTGCGTGGATCCACAAATTTCCTCCCACCCAGCATTCCCCCAGGTCTCCCGATAAAAATGGTACCTCACTTGCGTGGGTCAAGGACCCGGGACAGGCAAGGGCCCAAAACCTATTGAGGCGACAACAAAATCACAAACCAAGGGGGGTCCCATGACTTTTTGGCCCAGGGCTCGGCGGCCATCTAGGGAAACCTACCTAACCCACACATTTTTGGAAACTAGACATCCGGGGGAGTCCAGCGAGCTATGGTCCCCCATCATTCTCCTGCCCAGAATCCACTGCAAACATCAAATTTTGCTGAAAAGTTAACTTTTTTCTTACATTTCTGTGTGGTAAAGTTCTGGAATCTGCGTGGATCCACAAATTTCCTCCCAGCCAGCATTCTCCCAGGTCTCCCGATAAAAATGGTACCTCGCTTGTGTGGATAGGCATAGTGGCTGCATCAGGAAATGGCCCAAATCGTACTGTGGAGACTTCAAAATTACCTATAGCAAAACTATATCAGGAGCCCGGGGTACCTGAGATTTTGGCCCCCGGCTCGGCGGCCATCTTGGGAAAGTACCAAACACAAACATTTTTGAAAACTAGACACCCGGGGGAGTCCAATGAGGTGTGGCTCACATGGATCCCCCAACGTTTTCCTACCTAGAATGCCCTGCAAACCTCAAATTTAACTGAAAAAAACACATTTTCCACATATTTGTGTGTGGAATCACCGTGCCTGCACACATTTCCAACCCCACAGCGTTCCCCTTAGTGTCCCAAGTGAAATGATACCTCACATTTGTGGGTGTCCAAAGCAGAACTGGCTAAAAACTTATTTTAAAAAAATGTAGCGCTTAGAATTCTCGGTGCTATACTCTAAATCCCTGCGTTTTCTTTGACCCACCCACACTAGTGAGATATCATTTTACTCGGGAGAACAAGGGGAACACTGGGTGGTAGGACATTTGTGCCGGCATGGTGATCCCATGCAAAAATGTATGGGGAAAGTGTTTTTTTAGCTAAATTTGAGGTTTGCAGGGATTACTGGGTAGGAAAACGTTTGGGGACCCACGCATGCCATACCTCGCTGGACTCCTCCGGTTGTCTAGTTTTCAGAAATATTTGGGTTAGGTAGTTTCCCAAGATGGCCGCCGAGCCCGGGGGCAAAAACCCAGGTGACCCCCCTTGCAGAACTAGGTTGTTTTGTGATAGGTCATTTTGATGTTGCCTCAATAGGGTTTGGGCCCTTGTATGTCGCGGGTACTTGACCCACCCACGTGAGTGAGGTATAATTTTTATCAGGAGACCTGGGGGAAAGCTGGGTGGGATAAAATTTGTGGATCCATGTAGATTCCAGAACTTTCCCACACAGAAATTTGAGAAAAAGGTGCTTTTTTCAGCTACATTTGAGGTTTGCAGGGGATTCTGGGTAGGAAAACGTTGGGGGACCCATGCATGACATACCTCGCTAGACTCCCCCGGGTATCTAGTTTTCAGAAATGTTTAGGTTTGGTAGTTTAACAAGATGGCCGCAGAGCCCGGGGACAAAAACCCAGGTGACCCCCCCCTTGCAAAATCAGGTTGTTTTGTTATAGGTCATTTTGATGTTGCCTCAATAGGGTTTGGGCCCTTGCATGTCGTGGGTACTTGACCCACCCACGCAAGTGAGGTATCATTTTTATTGGGAGAACTGGGGGAACGCTGGGTAGGATGAAATGTGTGGATCCATGTAGATTCCAGAACTTTCCCACACAGAAATTTGAGAAAAGGGTGATTTTTTCAGCTAAATTTGAGGTTTGCAAGGAATTCTGGGTAGGAAAACGTTGTGGGACCCACGCATGCCATACCTCGCTGAACTCCCCCGGGTGTCTAGTTTTCAGAAATGTTTGGGTTTGGTAGTTTCCCAAGATGGCCACCGAGCTCGGGGACAAAAACCCAGGTGACCCCCCTTGCAAAACCAGGTTGTTTTGTGATAGGTCATTTTGATGTTGCCTCAATAGGGTTTGGCCCCTTGCATGTCGCGGGTACTTGACCCACCCACGCGAGTGAGGTATCATTTTTATCGGGAGACCTGAGGAAACGCTAGGTGGGATGAAATTTGTGGATCCACGTAGATTCTGGTACTTTCCCACACAGAAATTTGAGAAAAAAGTGATTTTATCAGCTAAATTTGAGTTTGCAGGGGAATCTGGGTAGGAAAATGTTAGGGGACCCATGCAAGCCATACCTCGCTGGACTCCCCCGGGTGTCTAGTTTTCAGAAATGTGTGGGTTTGGTAGGTTTCCCTAGATGGCTGTCAAGCCCGGGCCAAAAACTCATGGGACCCCCCTTGCAAAACCAGGTTGTTTTGTGTTAGGTAATTTTGATTTTGCCTCAATAGGTTTTTGGCCCTTGCCTGTCGCGGGCACTGGGTCTACCCACACTAGTAAGGTACCATTTTTCTCAGAAGGCTTTGGGGAACATGGGGTGGGTGGAATTTTGTGGATCCACGCGGATTCCAGAACTTTCCAACACAGAAATGTGAGGAAAATGTTTTTTTGGGCAAATTCTCTAAGTTGGTAAGGGATTCTGGGTAACAGAACCTGGTGAGAGCCGTTCAAGTCAACCCCATTCTGTATTTCCCTGTGTGTCTAGTTTTAAAAAATGTACAGGTATGCTAGGTTTCCCTATGTGCCGGCTGCGCTAGGGCCCAAAATCCACAGGTGGGAGTATTGCTAAAAACAAATCCATGCCTTGTCGGCTTTCTGCCCCCTGGGGGGGGAATTTGGGGTGGGGTTGCCCTGATATGCCCCCAAGGGGGCAGAAACACTGTGGCTATTTTTTTTTGGGGTGGGGGCATTGGTATGCCCATTCTGGGCAGCCCCCACCCCCACCCCCACAAATAAAAAAGCCAGCGTAATAGTTGGCGTCAAGTGGGCTTTAAGCCCCCCGGGGGGGGCAGATTGGGGGCTACTGCCCCATCTTCCCTCCAGGGGGGCAGAAAGGATGTAATTGTTGCGGGTGGGAGGTAGGGGCATTTACATGCCCGTTTTGGGCAACCCCCATCCTAATAAAAATGTGCCAAAAAAATACCTGGTGTCTAGTGGGTTTTTGCAACCCCAGGGGGCAGATTGGGGGCTACTGCCCCATCTGCACCAGGGAGGGACAGGAAGGCTGTAATTTTAGCAGGGGAGGGGGTGGGGGCATGGGCATGTCCGTTTGGGTAGCCCCCACCCAAATTCAAATTTGCCTAAAAAAATTATCTGGCGACTAGTGTTGTTTTTTGCCCCTCCCGGGGTTGCAGATTGGGGGCTAATGCCCCCATCTGCCCCCCAGGGGGGCAGAAAGCCTACTAGATGCCAGGGATTTTTTTGAGCAAATTTTAATTAGGATGGGGTTTGCCCAAATGGGCATGCCAATGCCCCCCTAATAAACAGTTTCCCAAAAAAATCCCTGGCGACTAGTGGGCTTTTTGCCACCCCCAAGGGGGTGCAGATTGGGGGCTATAGCCCCCATCTACCCCCCCAGGGGGGCAGAAAGCCTACTAAATGGCAGGAATTTGTTTAGCAAATTTTAATTAGGGTGGGGTCTGCCCAAAACTGGCATGCCAATGCCCCCACCCTAATAAACCTTTGCCCAAATAAATTCCTGGTGTCTAGTGGGCTTCCCCCCCCAGATTGGCCCCCAGATTGGGGGCTAATGCTCCATCTGCCCCCAGGGGGGGCAGGAAGGCTGTAATTTTTGCGGGGGAGGGGGTGGGGGCATGGGCAAGCCCGTTCTGGGCAGCCCCAACCAAATTCCAATTTGCCCAAAAAAATCCCTGTCGTCTAGTGGGGTTTTTGCCCCCCCCCCAGCCCCCTGGCAAGGCAGATTGGGGGGTAAAGCCCCCGTCTGCTCCCCAGGTGGGGCAGTAAGTCCACTAGACGCCAGGGAGTATTTTGTGCAAATTTTAATTAGGGTGGGGTCTGCCCAAAACGGGCATGCCAATGCCACACCTTAATCAAAATTTGCCCAAACAAAAAACCTGGTGTCTAGTGGGCTTTTTGCCCCGCCACCTGGGGAGGGCAGATTGGGGGCTACTGCCCCATCTGCCCCCAGGGGGGAGGGGGGCAAGAAGGCTGCAATTTTTGTGGGGGAGGGGTTGGGGGCAAGGTCATGTCAGTTTTGGGCAGCCCATCCAAATTAAAATGTGCCCAAAAAAATCCCTGGCGTCTAGTGGGCTTTTTTCCCCCCGCCCGGCGGGGGGGAAAAATGCCCCCATCTGCCGCCCAGGAGGTAAGAAAGTCCACTAGACACCAGGGAGTTTTTTTGGCAAATTTTAATTAGGGTGGGGTCTGCCCAAAACGGGCATGCCCATGCCCCCACCCTAATAAAAATTTGCCCCAAAAAAAGCCTGGTGGCTAGTGGGATTTTTGCCCCCGTGGGGGCAGATTGGGGGCTATTGCCCCCATCTACCCCCCGGGGGGGCAGAAAGGCTGTAATGGTGGCGGGTGGGTGGGGGCATTGGCAGGCAGCCCCCACCCTAAAACAACATCAAAATACAAAACCCTGGTGTTTAGTGGGCTTTCTGCCCCCCCCCCGCCCCTGAAGGGGCAGATTAGGGGCCAATGCCCCATTTGCCCCCCAGGGGGGCAGAAAGATTGTAATGATTGCTGGTGGGTGAGGGCATGGGCCTGCCCATTTTGGGCAGCCCCCACCCTTATTTTTACTTTCTAAAAAAAAAACTGGTGTCTAGTGGGCTTTTCACCCCCGAAGGGGCAGATTAGGGGCCAATACCCCATCTGCCCCCCAGGGGGAGGGTGCAGAAAGACTGTAATGATTCTTGGGGGGGTGGGGGCATGAGTTTGCCCGTTTTGGGCAGCCCCCACCATGAACAAAACTTCAAAAAAGAAATCCATGGTGTGCAGTGGGCTTTCTGCCCCCCGAAGAGGCAGATTAGGGGCCAAAGCCCCATCTGCCCCCCAGGGGGGGTGCAGAAAGACTAACGATTGTTGGGGGTGGGTGGGGGCATGGGCATGCCCTTATCCTTATTTTAAATTTATTTGAAAATCCCTGGTGTCTAGTAGGCTTTTTGCCCCCCAGATAGAATTGGGGGGAGCAAAGGCCCTTGCCCAAGGGGCCGCTTCCCCCTCCCTGGTGTCTAGTGGGTGGATCCCTGCTTGGGGATCGCCCTCCTGTGGCGATCCCCAAGCAGGGATCCACTGAGTAGGGGTACTCTTGGAAAGAGGAGATTCTCCCCTTTCCAACGATACCTCTCCCGTCTTTCTACGTGCTCAGGGGGCTGAGATAGCCCCCTAAGCTCGTGGAAAGGGAAACTGAAATGAGCCTCTTGGCTCATTTCAGTTTCTATTTCACTGAAATGAAGTCAGCGCGACATGCGCGCTGATTGTCATTTCAGGTAAACCAGGGGGGGGGGCCTCGGGAGCTGGGGAAGCTCTTCCCCAGCTCCCGAGGATATTTTGGTAAAAGGGAATCCCTCTGGTGCCTGCACCAAAGGGATTTCCCAGGGAATGTTCCATGACAAGCTGGACTCGTCATGGGCACAGGAACACTGTGTCCCATGACGAGTCCAGCTCGTCATGAGCATACAAGGGGTTAACTTACCTGTAATTTAATCAACTGCATTTGAACCTGCTTTCAATTGTATATCATTGCATATGATTTTGCACGAGGCTTAGCTTCGTTCTAAGAAATAAAATAACAATAATATTTTTGAAACAAACAAATTGGTCTTGTTTCAGTCTTTGAGTGTGTGACATCGTTTGCTGCTGAGTGTGTACAACAAATGCTTAACACTGCCCTCTGATAAAGCCTTACTGCTCGCCCACACTACCACAAACAGAGAGTAAGGTGTTATTTACTTGCACTGTTGCCTACCTTTGGGATTCCAATGGACTCTATACCTCACATTGGTATAGCATATACAGAGCCAGCTTCCTACATAAGCCACCCCTAATGTGGGACCTAAGTAATCGAAAGGGCAGGGTGCCATATAAGTAAAAGGTAGGACGTGTTTAATCTTCTCTTGGTCTGGTAGTGCCAACCCCCCAAATTCGTTTTTCACTAGTGTGAGGCCTACCCCTCTCATAGGCTTGCATTGGATACTCCTTAATACACTTTTAAGCTGTAATTCATGGTCACTGAGGTGTAGCTTTTTCATATTTGGAATGGTAATGATACAACCTCCTAACTGGTGAAGTTGGATTTAACATTACTATTTTGGAAATGCCACTTTTGAAAAGTGGTAAATAGATTGGGAAACCTAATAAACCCTTGGAGGCTTGGCCAATACAATAATAGGTAATAGGTGCCAACAAGGTAATGTATTTGCAATGAACTTGAATAAATATAGAGACACTTGAAAGGTAATTCCATCTGGAGCAAACCCTAATGAATCTGATAGACACAAAAAACACAGGACATCCTAATTCTTTGAAGGTACGAAATTGTTTATATAAAGCAATGATTAAAAAGGAGTACAGACATATGAATTAAGTCAGCAAAAGATCATGAAAAGAAGTAAAATCAAATTATCCTAACAGTTCATGACCAACAACTATTCCACAAGAATATATAAACGACAAATCTCCTAATGAAAATGTATGTCGCTAGAGATTAACACAGTTTCTCCGGAATAGAAGTTGGAGTCGACGTTTCGGTCTTGTGGCTTCAGTCCTTCAGACCATCTTCAGGACAATAGTGTTTGTTAGAACAAAACTCCTATACAAATATAATACAATATGTTACAAACAATGCAGACATAATGTTTATCCAAAAACACATTAAAAGAATAAGAACCCGTGTGAGAGAAAAGTGCCATATTTAAATTATCATCAAAAGTGCCATTGTGAAAAAAATGCATAACCCTGGTGAAAACATCCTAGATTCAAAAAGTCACCGTCACCTCAGAGGGTGATCATGAGAGAAAAGGAGCTTACTTGTATGAATGATAGAAAGCGGACAGTTTTTTGTGCCTATCAAATTCATTGGTTGAAGTTGTCTAATGACACATTAGGGTTTGCTCCAGATGGACTAACCTTTCAAGTAACTCTATATTTATTCAAGTTCATTGCAAATAAATTCCCTTGTTGGCACCTAGTACCTATTACTTTTGAAAAGTGGACATTTCTCTACACTTACTGCTCTGTGTCTGACAGCCGGTCTCCCACACCCGTTTGGGGTTGGTGACAGCTACACTTTGTTCGTTCCCTCTACACAGCCACAACACAAGGATAGGTGTGTCTGAGTACCCATCTACATCTGCATTCTAATGGCTCTACCTGGGCAGGATGGAAGGGAGAGGCTAACCCTTCACTTAAATAGGCAGTGTTTAGTGCCCACACAAAGGACTGATTACCCCCTACAGATAGCTTGGCAGACAGGATTGGGTTGAAAGGGATACTTGTGCACTTCAGAGACTTGCTTTGAAGTTACCCCCACATCAAAGGCACTTTTGGATGTAAGTACTCGGTCTCTGACCCACTAAAATCAGACACTACTGGACTTGGACCTCAAGCTCTCTCGGAAGAAAGAACTGCTGTGCTACTTAAAGGACTCAACTGCCCTGCTGCTCTGGAAAGCCTGCTTCTCTGTTTGTTGCTCTGCTGCTCTTTGACTCTGCTGAAGGAGAGCTGGTGTGAGAAAGTGGCTCTATATATACTGGACCAGAATAAGGTACAGTGTGTATAGAGTCCACAAACCCCGGAGGTATAACAGAGGTTAAAGTCAGGACTGATCTTACTCTCAAAAGTGGTAGCTTGGTCGAGCAGTAAGGCAGTATCAGAGGACAGTGTAAAGCATTTGTTGTACACACTCAGTCGGTACAAAAGGGGGTGGTGATGGACGGAGCATCTGAACCAATCAAACACTCACACCCAGTCAAAATATCTAGGTTTAATCCATCACCGTTCTTTAGCCCACTCTGCCACCCCAGTTCAGACATGGCTATATGCAAATCAGTCTGACCCTGTGCCTCATGGGAACAGTCCAGCCCGAACTGCCAAGCCATGTCTTCCCTGTACCGGAAACACGCTTCTGAGAACCGGTTTCTGGCATTCCAGCCGTCTTCAGCCCAGCTTGCTTGAATCCAGTGGCAAAGTGAGCAAGGGACTCACGTCTGAGCATACCCTGCCACACTTATGGCGGCCAAAAGCGGTACAAAAGGGGGTGGTGATGGACGGAGTCCGTCCATCACCACCGGACTGGAATGCCAGAAACCGGTCCTCGGAAGCTTGTTTCCGGTCCAGGGAAGACATGGCTTGGCAGTTCGGGCTGGACTGTTCCCATGAGGCACAGGGTCAGACTGATTTGCATATAGCCATGTCTGAACTGGGGTGGCAGATTGGGCTAAAGAACGGTGATAGATTCAACCCAGATCTTTTGACTGGGTGAGTGTTTGATCAGAATCTGGCTGTGGTCCCGCGCTTTAGGCTGAGTAGAGTTGGTGGCCGCTCTTTTCGAGTGCTAGCGGCGAATTGGTGGAATTCCCTTCCTCTTCATATTCGGGCCTTTGATGACCTTCTTCAGTTTAGACGCGCTATCAAGACCTTCTTATTTGCTTAGCTCTCATGCTATTCCTGTGGCCTTTTTCCTTCTGTCGGTGTTGTGTTGTGTTTGCCTTGTCAAAGCGCCAGGACGCCCCTTCGCTGGGGCAGCTGTGCGCGGTATAAGTAAAAATAACATAACATAACATAACAGATGCTCTGTCTATCACCACCCCCTTTTGTACCGCGTACACACTCAGTCAGGAAAAGGTTTCACACACTCAAGGACTGAACTCCAGGCCAATTGTTTTTATATCAACAGATATAGTTGTTTAATTTTTAGAACCAACAGGTATAAAAATATACTTTTCTCGATATGAGTACTCTCATGTAATCACTTTGCAAAGAAGAAATAAACTTTGTGAACACAATAGATACAGGGTTTGCAGTAGGCAACACAATTCTAAACACACTATAGCATTGAGCTCAATGGGTTTTCATCATATCTGTACAGTTGATTACTTTGTTGATCACTTTGGTAGTTCCAGGACTGGATCCTAGGTTCAGTCCGGGGGTCTAAGCTGAAACCAATTTAGTAAAATCGTTTTAGTTATGGTAGTGATTTTTCAGGAATATAAAGCTGTTTTAAAAGTTCACACTTGGAAACTTTTCAATGAAAAACTGGCAATGTTATCCAATGGGAGAAACGTCAGGTTGCAGGTAAAGTATGATCTCGTTCCTTTTGTAATCCAGTACTGGGCTCCTGGGTCCAGCACTGGGGTCTCAACTTAAAACAGGTGAGTAATTGCGTTTCAGTATTTTGTATGATTTTTACAGAATATTTCAAGTTTTCAAAAGTAGACCGAAGAAATTTCATAGAAAAGCAGACAATGGATTCCTATGGAGAAAATATAGATTACTAGTAAACCCGGTAAGGATTACTTTTGCGGTTCAGTACTGGGCTACAAGGTACAGTACTGGCTTCTCCCCTGATCACAGATGAGTACTTCGGAATTCGGATGATTTTATATGAATATTTTTAGTTTCCAAAACTTCACACAGAAGATTTTTCGAGTCAAACCAGTCAATGTTATCCAATATCAGGTAAGTGAGTTATCGGTTTCTAGGTGAGTACTTGGCTGGTGAAGTTAGGGTTCTGGGCATAGACTCAGGGGTCCCCCAGGGTCAGCTAAGTACAGTTGGTTCACCTCCAGCGGCACAGGGGCGGCTGGGTGCAGAGTTAGTTAGGCCCAATGTTATCCAATGAGGGAAAGAGCCAATGAAAGTAAGAGCCAACAGAAATGTGTTTAACTTTAGAAAGGAATTAAAGACTCATCTGGTTAGATAAGTATCAAGACATCCTTTTTCATGATTCCCGTCAGCGCTGGGTAGCCGTGCGCTATAGAAAAACTGGAAAATGAAATAAATGAATAAAATAAAGTGCGTGTGCTCCTTCCCTATATATGGTAAAATTGATGTATACCTGATATGCATATTTGATTTTCTAGTAAGTCCCTTCTAAACTGGTATAACATATACCCAGGGCCTGTAAGTCAAATGCTACCAGTGGGTCTGCAGCACTGATTGTGCCACTGACATAAGTAGCCTTTCCAACCTGTTTCAGGCTGACATTGCAGTACCTGTGTGCGCAGTTTACTGCCACTTCGACTTGGCATTAAAAAACTACTTGTCAAGCGTCAAGCTCCCCTTTTATTACATATAAGTTGTAAGAAAGTGCCCTCTTTTTGCATGGTTTCCCCCACTTTCTGCTAAACTACTGATGTGCTTTGACTGAGTGTGCCCTGGGTTCCTGCCAAACAGGTTCCCAGGGCCTATGTTCTTCCCCATATTTTTCGATACCAACAAATTGGTCTGAGTTCAGTCTTTGAGTGTGTAACATCATTTAGTGCCCGAGTGTGTACAACAAATGCTTAAGACTACCCTCTTATAAAGCCTTACTGCTCGCCCACACTGCCACAAATAGAGAGTAAGGTGCTATCTACTTGTACCTCTGCCTACCTTTGGGGTTCCACTGAACTCTGTAAACAATATACCTCATTTTGGCATAGTATATACAGAGCCAGCTTCCTACGTTGGTGGATCAGCGGTGGGATATACAACTTTGCATTTGTTAGACTGACTTGATCAACACCTGATCACACGTCAGAACTCTTAAATTGTCATAAGAATTCTGATTTTTTTGAATTGACAAATGTTTCCAAATTACTAAAAGTCTTGTTAAGGCCTTGGTTAATTCCCTTGAGAATTTTAGAAAAATAAAAGCTCACTCTAGTTAGGGGTAAGAGGGGTTAGAACATTTTGTTAGAAGGTCCCTTAACAAGAACCCAGCTGTTAGTGAAGATATCCATGGCATAGAGAACTAGGGGCCCGTGTAGGTGGCTAACCATGGCATAGAGAACTAGGGGCCCGATGTCGGTGGCCAAATACCGGTCGGTAACTGGGAAATTCTGTACATTTCACCATTACCGACCGGTATTTAGCCATTCCTGATGTAGGTAAGGAATCGGTAATAAGGAATCGGTAAATACCGATTTCTTAATACCGATTCCTTATTGCCCTTGCATTTCAGGAATCTGTAATACCGATTCCTTAAATGCAATGAAGAAAGCACATTGAAGAGTGCTTTTGAACATTAAGAAATCGGTAATTACCACCAACTTTAAGTTGGTGGTAATTACCGAATTCCTTTAAAAAAGCACTTTCTTGCTTTTTTAGAAGTGCCATGTGGCACACATCCATGCCCTTAGGGCATGTATGTATGTCACATGTGTACACATGCACATTTCAGGGGTGCAACAGGGGGTCCTTTGGACACCCTGGCACCCTTGAAATACCTCCCGGTATTACCGATTCGGTAATACCGAATGTCTTCACATTAATTCCTATGGGCCTCCAAGCCCGTAGGAATGAATGGGTAGGTATCCCTTATTACCAAATCTCAATTACCGATTCGGTAATAACAAATATTAAGGATTCTGTATTTTTTACCAAATTCTTACCTACATCTGAAATACGGATTTCTTAATACCGAATCAGTAAAATTCGGTATTAAGAATTCGGTATTTCACAATTACCTACCCCAAGCTCTATGTTCAGGAGCTCGACCTCACCCATTATCTCCACTTAGAATTTAGGGAGTTATGGTCTTTATGCAAGCTTTAAACAATTAACATGGGGTCCCATCCCTTAACACAAAAGCTCCAGGAGCTGCTGGCAGGGTATACTAAGGACTATCCTACTGAGAATGGAGAAGACTTCTCAGAGGAAGAAGAAGAGGGAGGGGATGAGGTTAACTAACAGCCTCCCACCCTCACTTCATAGGGAGAGAAGGGCTCCAGTGTGCCTGACTCAAAAAATGCAACTCACAGTACCTAGATCCCACACAGGTGGGTCAAGTGCTTCTGAGGACATCGAGGAGGAGACCAAACTTTTAGTAAAGTTGACAAAAAGATTGGATCTAGAGTCCAGACTCCTGGCTCTAGAGAAAGAGTGAGTAATCTCTAAATATGAAGAGGGTGATGATATCACAAAACCTGTATTTGTATCGACATTTAATACGTCCTCACCAACAAGTAAGACGAGCAGTACTTAAGAATTGGAAGATTCTTAACTCTGGAAGTTTGGTGATGAAAAAACCATTGTTTTCATTCCGACGCAGCCAGAACCTCAAGGATCTACTGATCCATACTAGACCCATGATACCACGCACATTGGGGCGAAGGGCCACTGTCACTGGTCTACCACCTGTCGTTGGTCATTTCAGATGCGGATCTTGTAGTGTGTGCCATCTCACTACTGACACCAAGTTTATTGACTTGGGGTTACCCACTCCCTGGGAACAAAGAGGACACACCAATTGTAACTCACAGGGTGTAATCTACTTAATCACGTGCGCATGTACTAACCAATATGTGGGAATGACCAGTAGAAAGGCGAGGACCCGCATTACTGAACATCGCAGCACGATTAGATGTGGTAGATCTAATACGAGGTCAACATCACATTTCATCGAGGTGGGTCACACCTCAGAGGACCTGAGATGGACAGTCATCGAAAAACCATACATTGGGACACAGGCAACAGATGTTAGCAGAGCACTCTTTTTGCGTGAAAAAAAATGGGTGTTCCGCCTTAAAAGCCATCTGTATGGACTCAATGATGACATACCCTGGCACACTCTCAGTAGATAACCTGAATTACAGGGTTGTTCTATGTACGTACTGAATTCAAATAACCGGATACTATTTTTATCCTTCCTCTTGAAGCACCTGGTGGGTCAACACAGACATACATATATGATGCGCTGGCCTTGATAGCGCTAGGGATCCAGTTACCTGGGCTTTTTTTATAACACATGTCATTTATTAAGAAGAGCCTTTTACATCTTTTTTGCGTCATTGTAGTAAAGCTTTGGCCACTTGATGTAGACACTGAATGAGGATTGATATAAGACATTGTAGGTTTATTCGTATGAGTATGTTGGGCCCATACAGGAGGGGTGGCGTGTCATGTGTCCTGACTGTAGATACGACTATGGCCTTAGTTATGATGCCAACATGGTTATGTCGATGACGGACGGACCTATTTGACTATAGATCCCTATATTCTATTACAATTGATACCACTGAGTCCAGCGTTACATTCTGTTGGAAGCATGTATTCCTCAAAGAACTACTAGATTATTGGAAGCTACAGTGTATTTTCCTGCTGAAATGATGATAATCCTATTTGTGTTGCCTATACTGTAGCGCTGATGGGGCTGTAGGACTACTTCTCCCATCATTTCAATCCATGGGTATGTCTATATAAAGCGCTAAAATCATTTGGATAAAGACTATTTTAACATCCAATTTTATTGATTGGGTGATTTTCCTGTGGTTTGTTGACAGTGTGGACCAGTCTCTTACCGCACATAACGACCGATTTCACACGCTGTCAGTACACTTAAAACGCCAAGATGAGAGGTAATTTGGGACTACATTTCCCATGTTTCCTGTGATGAGCAACGATACCGCGCAGGGGCGCCGTGACGTAGACGCGCCTGCGACGGCCAACAGACGAGCTGCCAGTGGGCTTGGGGCTTATAATGGCAACACAGACACTCCGCGTTTATCTCCACGGCGTCAGAGGCACGGGCATGAGAGGTGCCGGAGACTTCCACCGGAGCAGTAAGATGACTGTATGGTATCTTGAGTGCGTGGTTGATTGTGTTGTGTCCTTACTAATACACAGTTGGGCCAGGGCTTATACGAGTATGTCGTGACCACTCGCCCGGTGACAGTGGGAAGGTCACGAGAGATGTCGGGGTCTAGATTGTAACAATAGATCTGGTTGACAAATAATGTGTACCTAATTTCACTTACGAACTCCGTTCATTTCATAGAACAAGGCAGAGCTATCTCTCTAGGTGTATTGCTCACTATAGGGGCTAACATTAAAGGGCATGTCCTGTTTGTATCAGTATGAAGGGGCATACGGAATGCACCGGCGACTCACACCCGGGAAAAGAGATAAAAGAGCAACCATTTTTTGTGTGTATGTGCGGCTGTACATGCTTTCCGTACTTTTCCTCTTGTGCTTTTGAACACAGGTTGTGTTCCTTGGAGCTCCACCTGCCTGACGCCATTTTGAGTTTAATCTCCCCAAAAAATCTGAGGTCGGGCGTATGGTGACATGGGGCTAGTACGTCAATTCTGGAGGTGGTTGCTGAATAGATACTATGAACATCATTTAAGCCAGCTTCTATGTATGCCAGTTCAAATTACGCATAAAATACTCTAAACAGCAGTAATGAGCTTAAGGAAACACATCTATTTTTAATATTTGGAACCATAATGTGGGAAGGGGGCATACTGATTAATTAATTAGATGCCTGTGGGGACATCAGAATATTGTTTCTATGTAAGGACACGACATATGATTGGAGGGTATGTTGATTCAACATTTTAATAATGATATGATATCTGTTTGGATCACATCTCTAGAATTATTCTTATCTCTCCGCAGTATGTAGATTCCGTGTTGGCGGAATTCCCTCCACATGGACAAGATCGATTAGATCACCTACTACCTCCTTAGCGTCTGACTAAGGTAAGGTTTTTTTTTGAGGGACTGGGACGGATAGACGTCCTGAAGAAGACCGACGTGACCTATTGTATGAGGGGATTATTAGGTCGAAACATGTTGACTCTAGCAGTTTAGGAGGGATGTTACAGGATCCTGATTTCCTCCTTTAACACCACCATCCTTCATTCAATGTTTAATCCTGACCTTGGAACCTATGAATAAAGGCATAACAGGGATCTATGAGCCAGTTTTAACTTCACTAGTTTGACTGCACTTTGTTCTATCACTGTACCCAGTCTTGGGCTAACACTTTCTGTTGTGAATACTGTTTGTCACTCCTTAATTTGTTTTTGTCTTTGTATTTTGTGTTCCCCCTCCCTATGCTCCGCCCTGTGTGTGGCTACGCCAGGGCGTTTTGTAAGCAGACTCGATGATGAAGCAGGTCACACACATTTGTGTGTGAGTGAGGGCAGTTTTTCAAAACACATAATTGTGCCACTGCTTGCTTTCTTCTTTATTTGTGGTTGTCTCCTCTCCACCCCTTAATGTGTGTATTATGTAGACTCTAGGGGGTTCGGGGTGGAAGAGTAGTTGTTTGACCCTCTCCCCTTCCTTGTGTGAGAGATCACAAAACGGTTGACAGCCTTTAAGGAGGGCCTGTGAAATGAGAAAAGTGAGGAAGTGACACTGATGGGCACTTCTTTGGGAACTGTTCACGGGTAACTATAGGGACAGACTCCTGACCCTTGCAGGGGCAGATGCTGAGTCTTATGACCTCATGAAGAACACTCTTTTTGAAGGCTTTGGACTCACACCTGAGGAATATAGAATTAGATTCAGGGGGGCTCACACAACCCAACATCAGTCCTGGATTGACTTCGTTGACTACTCAAAACATGAATCATAAATTCATTAACATGAGACAATCACAACATTGGTATTTACATAAACATTTAAGACATTAACATGCAACAACTTAATGTAAAGGTACACCAGAGACTATTAAGATTCAGTCCTATCCCATCATTCCTTTTATAATTTTAGGACTGCTATCACTATAGGTGTCTTTTTTGTAAGGAAAGAGCTCAAATAAGTCCAGCACTGCGGGACATCCTTTCGATTTTGTGGCTTTTAGTGAGTGCGAGAAGTAGATCTCGTTGGAAATGCCGCGAGAAGTAGATCTCGTTGGAAATGCCGACACGGTTCCAAACCCGGTCCGATTGATCGGGTTTTTCCTCAGGGCGAGTCTGGGTACCTAACAAATTAAAAATATAATTTTAGTCTCTACTCCTTCCCTTATTGTATAATTATTCACACGTTTTTAGGACATGAAGTACCTTAATGTTTCCAAGACGCGATCTCGTCTGTGTGTGCAATCGCGTCACCTTTTATCTGCATCAAGAGAAAGGGGACAGTCAGTTGTCGCCTTATCTCTTTGTGTTATGAAAGCACGGGCATTTCATCATTAGTGCCGTTCCATTATTTTGTTGCATGTTAATGTCTTAAATGTTTATGTAAATACCAATGTTATGATTGTCTTATGTTAATGAATTTATGATTCATGTTTTGAGTTATTTTGTTATAATTTGATCTAGAATGTGTTACAACCTCTTACTGAACTGTACAAGGTAAGAAAAATATAGAAAATAAGTGAAATAACACTGAGTCTCACAATTTAATAATGAGCTCATAATTTGCTGAAAATCAAAAACAGCATCGAACTCGAGACCAGGCACTTGTGTTTTATTATTATGAATTTGTCCTGCCTGGTCCTGTAGGACAAAACCCCTCCAGTAAAAATAGTTTGCTCTAACCATTGAGCCACACTTCCCTACTAGTAATGGTACTAATAAAAAATTATATCAGCATTTGGTATAGCCAGGTCTAATTTCTCCCCAAGAATTGGGAAGAAGGCAGACCACTATGTCAAGACAAGGGTAACAAAAACAGCCACTGGGGGTGACCAAGAGAAGGGGTTACAAAACCTCCACAGGGTAAATGGGGTGAGAATCCCAAAGATAAAAAGCTTGAGTCTTCCAATGGGCCCCAAAAACCTGCACAGGGGGGTGGGTCCCAAAACTCTTCCCAGTCCAATAATAGATACAAAGGGAAGAACATTGCTTAACTGGAGATGCTACTTGTCCTAACAAGAAGCCCCTAGTCCTCCTACAGCTACTACTGGTGTAGTCAGTCTCCATATGGGATCAACTGTGTGCCCAGTGTAAATTAGGAGTCACAATGAAGCAGTTCTAGTCACTGAGGGTGAAGTTGAGTTTGCCACTTTAGCTGTGTGGACACCGAACTTAAAGAAGTATTTGCAATACCCTTGAACCAATGGGACTAGATTAGAGGCCCTGAGGGATACAGGTGCCAGTGTGACTATGGTGAGAGATAAACATATATGAGCTAAAAAAGCACTCTCCAAGAAAATCACAACATCTAACACAGTAGTGGATAGTGGTTCATAGAACACAATACATTGTATCCTTCTTATAGGTTTAAATTCTCCATGTATTAATACATTCAAAATTCTGAATTATGCAATTCAGTTACTGAAAAATAACTTTTTTCCTTTTACACTCAAATGACATTGATATGTCCAGATATGAATCCGTTTCCACAATGAACACAGTCCTCTTTTTTGTGAGTTTGGTTTATTTTGGAAACAAACACAGCCTCCAGAAAGAATTCAGCAGAACAAGACAAGGCAAGACATTGAAAGGCATGATTATGGGGCTCCCTGAAAAACTCAAAAGGAGATGGGATGTCCTATTAACATGCTTTGATTGATTTTCACCTACAGAGAGGTGCCTGAGAAGGGAGTATGGTTTTTCCTCTTTGAACTTCTGTAAAAGAGTGTTGGGAGAAGCCTCTCCAAGAACCCAAAAAAGACATTGTGGACTATGTACTAGGCCTAAGGACCAAAATGGCAGAATACATGGAAAAAGCTTCCAAGAATCTTGAGGCCATTAAGGAGCTCCAGAAGCACTGGCATGACCAAAAAGCTGCACTGGTGGAGTTCTAACCAGGGCAAAAGGTGTGGGGTTTGGAGCCTATGGCGCCAAGGGGTCTCCAGGACAAATGGAGTGGCCCTTACCACATCTTAGAAAAGAAAAGTGAGGCTACCTACTTGGCTGACCTGGGCACAAGCAGCAGGACACCCAAAAAGGTGATCCATGTGAACTCCCTAATGCTTTTCCATGACAGGGCTGACATCACCATGATGATGGTGACTGATGAGGATCAGGAGACAGAGCGTGAACCTCTCCCTGACCTCCTCTATTACAGCCCCAAAGATGGGTCAGTGGATGGAGTTGTCTTCTCAGACACCCTCTCTGCCCAACAGCAGGCTGACTGCAAGCAAGTCTTGCAACAGCATGCTCCTTATTCTCTGGCCAGACACACTGGTGTACCCATGATGTGGAAACTGGGGACAGTGTACCTGTCAAAAATAAGATCTATCAACAGTCTGATCAAGTTAAGGAAAGCATCTGAGTTGAAGGCAGCAAGATGCTGGAGTTAGGGGTTATTGAACCCGCTGGAAGCCCCTGGCCCAGGCCAGTGGTTATAGTCCCAAAACCTCATCCATAGGGTGGAAAGAGAGAAATGAGGTCTGTGTTGACTATAGAGGGCTCAACTCTGTCACCAAGACCAATGCTCACCCTATCCCCAGAGCAGATGAGTGAATAGACAAATTGGGTGCGGCCAAATTTCAAGGTACCATTGACTTAACTGCAGGGTACTAGTAGATTGGCATGGCCCGTGGAGAAAAAGAATAGACAGCATTCTCCGTACCTGATGGGCATTATCAGTTCCCTGTTATGCCTTTTGGTTTAAAAAATGTTCCTCCCACCTTACAAAGGTTAGTGGATCAAGTCCTTGCTGGATTGGAGTCCTTTAGTCCAGCATATCTAGATGATATTGCTGTCTTTCGCTCCACCTGGCTGGATCACCTGATCCACCTGGGGAAGGCTTTGAAAGTCCTACAAACTGCTGGCCTAACTATCAAGGCATCAAAATGCCAGATAGGGCAGGGGACAGTGGTTTACTTGGGCCACCTTGTTGGGGGAGGCAAAGTGCAACCCTTACAGCCCCAGATCCAGGCCATTCCAGATTGATCAACTCCAACAACCCAGACACTAGTAAGGGCATTCCTTGGCTTGACTGGGTACTGCAGTAGGTTTGTGAAGGGATAAGGGCCCATTGTGACTCCCCACCCAGAACTCACCACCAAGAAGATGCCCAAAAAAGTAAACTAGACAGTTAGCTGTTGAAAGGCTTTTGACACCCTGAAAGAAGCAATGTGCTCAGCACCAATTCTCAAGGCTCCAGACTATATTAAGCAGTTCATTGTGCAAACTAATACCTCTGAGCTAGGGATAGGAGCTGTCTTATCCCAGACCAAGGATGAATGCCAAGATCAACTGATTCTTTTATAAGCAGGAGGCTTCTCCCCAGGGAGCAGCGTTGGAGTGCCATTGAGAGGGAAGCCTTTGATATGGTTTGGTCCCCAAAGAAGCTGAGTCCATACTTGTTTGATATTCATTTCCTAGTTCAAACTGACCTCAGACCTCTCAAATGGCTAATGCAGATGAAAGGTGAACATTCTAAACTTTTGAGGTGGCATCTCCTTACAGCAAATGGACTTTATAGTGGAACACAGACCTAGGACTGCCCATGCCAATGCAAATTGACTTTCCAGGTTCTTCCACTTAGACAATGAAGACTCTCTAGGGAAAGGTTAGTCTCATCCTCTTTTGTTTGGGGATGGGGGTTATGTAAGACAGTGCCCTCTTTTTGCATCATTGCCCCCACTTTTTGCTAAACCGCTGATGTATTTTGACTGAGTGTTCCCTGGGTTCCTACCAAGCACTCTTTGGCCACAGGTCAGTCCTTTGTAAATGGCACCACAGTTACCAAGGGCACTGTGGCCAATGAAGGTCTCTAAGGGCTGCATCACGTATTGTCCCTACCTCAGAGGCCTTGTACCTTTACACACACACACTCTGCCTTTGCAGGCTGCGTGTTTTGGTGCAGAACAAAGTGAAGAGTCGACATGGCACACATCCCTGTGTGCCACGCCTACAACCCACTGCCCTGGCATAGGTCAGCCACCCCCTCTAGCTGGGTGCACTATAATAGTGGTGAGGGTATAGGTGCATGAGCCCTGTGCCTCTACAGTGTCTAAGTCAATTCTTAGACATTGTAAATGCAGTAATGCCATTAAGAGTATATGGTGCTGGGAGTTTGTCATTACGACCTCTACAGCTCCATAATGGCTTTACTGAAAATTGGGAACCTTCTGAGCACATTCAACCCACAGTGACGGCATTGTGGGATTTAATGAAAAATGAACTCAGAGGGCATCTTAGAGATGCTCCCTGAAAAATGACCTAACACTAGTGTCATTGCTGAGTGGCTGCTCGCCAGCTGCCACCACCAGACATATTTCTGGACCCCTAGGTCGAGAGCCTGCTGCTCTTGGGGGGTCTGAAACAATGCACATCCTGGGACGAGGTGCCAAGTCTCCTCCCCCAGGATGGGCAGGGTTCACGAAGGGAAAGCTTCAAAGGCTTGCCGCCTTTGTGAGCTACCCCAGCCCTTTGATGCTTCCAGCAACTGGCTCCCACTAGTTCTGACCTCCACTTTTGGCAGAAGAATCGGCAGTAAAACTAAGTGAGGAAGGGAGATGTTCCCACCTTTGCCAATCCCTCTCCTTAGGTGGGGGAGGCGAGGTGAAGCACAACTCTCAGTCTCCGCCATTATGCAGATGGGAGGACCCAGCCAGCCAGTGAGGCATATGCCCCCCTCCCACAGGAGGGTGGCATGATAGGGGGTATACCCACCCCAAGGAAGGGACCCATTAGTTCCAACCTTTAATTACTTGTAATGCCCCTAAATTTAGTAATTAGGGGCAACCCTGAACCTTGCCTCCTCAGACAAGAATCGACCAGAAGAAAAGAAGGACAGAAGAAGCCGTGCTAGAACTAAGAAGAGGAGGACGCCCATTGACTTGGCCCCCGCCTCAAACCTGCTCCAGCAAAATCCTGGTGTGTACTGCAGCCAGCAGCCTCAAGAACCCAAAGGACCTGCTCTGCCTTCAAAACCAAAGACTTTGTCTCCCGTGAGCACCGGATTTGCTCACTGACAGACTCTGACAAAACCTTGAGTCTGCATCACTTTGCACCAGACGCCCACAGCCCGAGTTTGAGTAGCTCAACACCACAAGGAGGTCTCCCTGGCAATCCTGACTTAAGATCGGCTGATCTCTGACCTGCCTCGAAACTCCACGTGAAGCCTGCAGCCTCTTTTTGGAAGATCCCCCCGACCGCGACCAGAGCTGGTAACAAAACCCGACGCCTAAAGACACCCCTGCACCCGACGCCCCACGGCCTTGGGTGGCCCAACCAACAGAGTCCCAGCATCCTAACTTACCACTCCAACCGGTGGTCACCTCCAGATGATCTTTGTCCCAGAGCCTGCAGTCTTTGTTTCAACCGGGGAATCCCCATGGAAAACAGGTCACTGATGCCAAAACAGCACCCTTCACCCAGCCGTCACTGTAGATGTACTTTGGGTGCTAACTCTGATCCCCCTTTGCCCTGAGCCTAACACCAGGAGCTTTTCTCCCATAACCCAGTTGCCTGCTCGTGCGCAGCCACCTACCGGAGGCCTCCTACCCCCGAATGGATAACATTGGGCCTCAGCACCTGGCCGCCCTAGTGCCGCTAAGTGTGCTTCAAGAGTGCATCCTTGACCCCGGGGGAACCCTGGTTCTTACCCCAGAATACCAACTCCCACAAAACAGTACTTACCTGTAAACTGTCAACTTCATTTTTCTCAATAGGAATACATTGACTGTTTTTTCTTGAAAATTGTTCTAAGTATGGAGTTGGTTTTTTATGGAACATTGAAAAACTGTCTATGTACTAAAAGTGTATTACTTACCTTTTGTCTAGAAGATGTATCAGTTTGGTATCTAGGCATATCACACCGATAAGCAAAAGGAATCTAAAAAGTAACATACATAGTAATCTGAAAAGTAAGTGAAAAGTAATTTCGAAACATTAACTTACCTGTAATTCAATCAACTGCATTTGAACTTGCTTTAAATTGTAAATCATTGCATATGATTTGCAAAGCATTTATTTCACTTGTCTGCACCAGGCTTAGCCTGGTTCTAAGAAATAAAATAACAATAATATTTTTTGAAACAAACTAATTGGTCTTGTTTCAGTCTTTGAGTGTGTGACATAATTTGCTGCCAAGCGTGTACAACAAATGCTTAACACTCCCCTCTAATAAAGCCTTACTGCTCACCCACACTACAACAAACAGAGAGTAAGGTGTTATTTACTTGTACTGTTGCCTACCTTTGGGGTTCCAATGGACTCTGTGCACACTATACCTCACTTTGGTATAGCATATACAGAGCCAGCTTCCTACATAAGACACACCTAATGTGGGACCTAAGTAATCGAAAGGGCAGGGTGCCATGTAAGTAAAAGGTAGGGCGTGTTTAATCTTCTCTTGTCCTGGTAGTGACAACCCCCCAAATTCATTTTTCACTAGTTTGAGGCTTGCATTGGATACTCCTTAATACACTTATAAGTTGTAATTCATGGTCACGGAGGCGTAGCTTTTTAATATTTAATATCTTTAGAATGCTAATGATACATCCTCCTTACTGGTGAAGTTGGATTTAACATTACTATTTTGGAAATGCCATTTTTTTCTGCATTTACTGCTCTGTGTCCGACAGCCTGTCTCTAACACCGTTTGGGGTTTGGTGACAGCTACACTTTGTTCATTCCCTCTACACAGCCACAACACAAGGATAGGTGTGTCTGAGTACCCATCTACATCTGCATTCTAATGGCTCCGCCTGGGCAGGCTGGGAGAAGCTAACCCTTCACCTAAATAGGCAGTGTTTTGTGCCCACACAAAGGACTGATTACCCCCTACAGATAGCTTGGCAGACAGGATTGGGTTGAAAGGGATACTTATGCACCTGCTTTGAAGTTACCCCCACATCAAAGGCACTTTTGGATGTAAGTACTAGGTCTCTGACCCCCTAAAATCAGACACTACTGGAATTGGAACTGAAGCTCTCTCGGAAGAAAGAACTGCAGTGCCACTTAAAGGACTCAACTGGCCTGCTGCTCTGGAAAGCCTGCTTCTCTGTTTGTTGCTCTGCTGCTCTTTGACTCTGCTGAAGGAGATCTGGACTCTGCCCATACTCCAAGTAAACTCCAAGAGCTTGTTGGCTTGCCTCCTATTGCTTGAGACTCGGGGACATCAAAGTCTCTACCCCTGCTTCTGTGCCTGGCTCACTTGAAGTGGCCCAGATACTTGCAACATGGATTTCAACACATCTCCTGTCTGTGTGTAACAGAACCTGCACATCGCCCCGGTTGTGGGAGTAAAGCTGGAGCATTGCCTCAGAACCAGCGTTTTGCCTCCATAAATTGACGCTACGTAAGTGTATTGCCGCCTTTTGGTGAGATTGAGACATCCCCTCAACTGTGTGGAGGAACCCAGGTATCGCTAAACGCCTCTGACTCTGGCACCCGTCTTCAGACCCAACGCATCACCTCCACTTCATGGAGATTATCAATGCATCCTGCATCCGTGGGCCTCAACATCGCCTCATCTCGCTGTTTGCGACCAGGAAAGGTACTTTGTTCACGGGGCCTGCGTGGGTCATGCAGTTAGCCGGCGCTCCATCACGGTCAGCAGGAACTATAACATTGTCCCAGTCCAGCGCAACTAAAGTAACCTTTTCAGTGCTACTTGCTTGAAAGCGCTGTACTGCATTTATTCCTTTGACCCGTTCCGTGTATTGGACGGCCAGGAGCCATCTGACGTCACGGTGGGCGTAAGCGTCGGACGGCTCCCGGCTGTCCTAGCAACCACCCACAGGGGAAGCGCTGGCACTCTCTCTGGAGGCTGCTCATTAACGGGCCCCCACCAGGGATAGCAGCGGAAGCTCTTCCGCTGCCCCCACCCCTCCACATCATCTAATGACGTCAGTACGCACTGTGCACCAACGTCATTAGATGCAACCAGACCCGCTGGAAGCCATTTACTTCCAGCCCGCCAGAGGAAGAAGGCAAGTTTCTCCCTGGGGTGGGTGGAGGGGGGTTTAAACAAAGAGGCATCGGAGGAAAGGAAAGGGTTTTCCTTTCCTCTGATGTCTCTTTGGAGCAATCCTGCTGCACCATCGTGCATGGGGCGCGATTGTGCAGAAGTTTCATTTTGTTAATCAGTTTCGTGTTTGCGGGGAGCGATCCCTTGGGCAAGGGTCGCTCTCCTTTGGGGCTCAATTATTTTGGCAGTTTCTGCTCCCATGGGGGGCAGATCGGCTGATTTATTTTGAATTTTGTGTACCCTACTAGGCACCAGGGTTACCTTTTATTTATTTGGGTTGTTGGGGAGCAGCCCCTTGGGCAAGGGTCGCTCCCCTTTATGGGGGTAATTAGTATGGCTATTTCTGGCTCCCTTGGGGGCACATCGGACTTTTGTTTTTAAGCCCATCAGCCCCCACGGGGGCAGAAGCCATTAGACAGCAGGGACTTTTTTTAATGTTGTCGTTGGGGAGCGGCCCCTTAGGCTAGGGTCGCTCCCCTTTATGGGGTGATTTATTTGGCTGTTTATGCCCCCCTTGGGTGCAGATCGTCCTTACGTTTTTAGGCCCATCTGCCCCCACAGGGGGCAGAAGCCATTAGACAGCAGGGATAGTTTTATGTTGTTGTTGGGTAGCGGCCCCTTGGGCAAAGGTCGCTTCCCTTTATGGGGTTATGTTTGTGGCCGTTTTTTTCCCCTTTTGGGGCAGATCAGCCATATATTTTTAGGCCCATCTATCCCCAAGAAGGGCAGAAGGCACTAGATACCAGTTTTTTTTTAATGTTGTTTGGGGAGTGGTCCCTTGGGCAAGGGTTGCTTCCCTTCTTACGGGGTGAATATTTTGGCTGTTTCTGCCCCCCTTTTGGGCAGATTGGCTTTATGCTTTTAGGCCCATCTGCCCCCTGCTTGACTGGTGGATTGTGTGTGCACTTTTGCATTATTTGCTTATGCAATTGCATTGTTTTATTTCTCTTTTATTCTGTGCAAAGCTTTTGATTCTTGTTTGCGGTTTTGGCAGTGGTTGATCTTCAGATTGTGTAGTTGCCTGTATTTGGTAAGTAACATTTTTTGTTGTGTTTACTCCAAATGAGTATCATTGTCATGCATGAATGAATTTTTTGAATTTGTGCAATGTGTATTCCATTGTCTTATGTGTAATTTTCTTTCTTTTTTTGTGGGATATTGTTGGTCCTTGCTGTGTCTGTGCAGAGTAGGTGGTGGTGAGTCTAGCTGTTTCTGGTAAGTGAGTGATATCGCTTTGGAGAATATAGGTCTTTGTGATATAGCCACATTTTGTTTATTACTTATTTTACAAAGTGTTTATTGTTGTTAACTTGTTTGACAAGTTTCCTTTAATAGTAAGGATTAGGGCTAGCCGCAGAATTACTGCATAGCAGGTGGTTGGTATGCTTTTTGAATCTTCCTCAGACCATGATTATGAGACAGACTGTGCGTTTGAGGCAGAGGAGGAAGTGCAAGATTCTGGCAGTGAGTTTTCTGTCCACGAGGAATCATCTGATGATGAATTTACCCTCAGTGCGGATGAAGCTACCCTCCGTGCAGAAAAAGTGCCTGTTTCAGAGGAGGACACTGATGTGTCAATGGTGCAGCAGGAGGCATCTGGATTGCAGCCTGGGGCAGTAAGGCTTCTCATTGGAAGTGCTGGGCTCTGGGTTGATCCAAACATGGTGCAGCTGGTGTTGCCTACCTTTAGTGGTGATGCAGAGCGTGGAATGAATTGTGATGATATTTTTGCCTATACCGTTTTTTCAGTTGTTTATGGATGATGTATTTTTGGCTGAGATTGTTGAGCAGACTAATTTGTATGCTGAAAAAGTATTTGAGGGACAGCAGTGCCAGACTCTAGAGCTACCCAGTGGACTCCCACAACCTCTGGATGAGATGAAGATGTTTTTGGGTTTAACTTTTTTGATGGGCTTGAAAAGGAAGCTGTCCCTGACTTCATATTGGTCTACCAGTCCCTTGATGAAAACAATATATTTCCTGCAATTATAAGTCGGGATCGGTATTTACTTTTGCTTTGGATGCTGCATTTTGTTGACAATGCTTCGGCGTTGCCACGAGATCACCCTGACTGTGACCGTCTTTTTAAGATTCAGCCTGTCCTTGATCAATTTGTAGATCAATTTCAGAAATCTATACTCCAGGGAAAGAAATAGTTGTTGAGGAGGCTTCGTTCCGGTTTAAGGGCCGCTTGGTCTTTAGGCAGTACATTCCTAGCAAGAGGGCACATTATGGAATTAAGATGTATATGTCATCTGAGAGTAGGACCGGAAATGTCTATAATTTCAGGGTGTACACTGGTAGTGATTCCACTATTGACCCCCATAGTTGTCAGTCAACTTTAGGAGTTTGTGTGGGAACTTGTTAGAGGGCTTTTTAACAAAGGTCACCACTTGTACCTAGATAACTTATACACTGCTGTGCAATTGTTTAAGGAATTGTTCGAAGTGGACACTCTTGCTTGTGGCACAATGCGCTATAAACCATAAAGGTTACCCAAAAGAGCTTGTTTACAAAATGCTTTAGAGGGGACAATGCAGTGCCTTGCGAAATGATGAACAGTTTGCTGTGAAATTTGTGAACAGGAGGAATGTCCACATGCCGAGTACCATCCATGATAAAAGGACTTCACCTGTGACTGCTTGGGGTCAGGATGCTGAAGTGTACAAATCTGTGTGCATTGTAGACTAAAATAAGCACATTGGTGATGTAGATAGAGTAGATCAGAGGTTGGAACTTTACACTTCTGTTCGTAAGTTTTACATTTGGTATAAGAAGTTGGCCATCCATCTCTTCAACTTAGCAACTTTTAATGCTTTTTTGTGTTCAAGGAGTGTTCTCCAGCACCAAAGATGACTTTTGTTCAGTTTCAGGAGTCTGTGATAGGAGTTGTTGTAGTGGAACAGGTAAGTGTTTCTAGAGTGGGAGAGGATGAGGCTAGATTGAAAGATCGCAACTTTCCCGAATGAATACCTCCCACGCCCCCAAAAAACCAATCCTTGTAAGAGATGTAGAGTCTGTTCGCGAAGAGGTATGCAGACGCAGACTCGTATGCAGTGTGCGGATTGTCCTTCTAATCCTGGGTTGTATGCCCACATTTCAGATTGTATCACACTCAAAAGATTTTGGGGAGCAATCGTGAGTCTAATAGTGAACTTCCTGGTCTGTATTGTTTTATATTTATAGTTCTGTTTCACGGTTGGCATTAGAATGATGAATTTAGTTACTGCTGTTGTGTTTGTAGTTATAGTTGTGTATTTAGTTCCAATTTGTTTGAGTTTTCATTCTTATTAAAAAGAAAAATCAAGGCGTGCGTGGACTGGCGTTTGGCATGGCTGCATGCATGGACTGGCATTTGGCATGGTAGCGTGCGTGGACTGGCGCTTGGCATGGAGTAATGCTTGGCTAGCGGTGTGCATGGAGTAGCGTTTGGCTAGCGGTGTGCATGGAGTAGCGTTTGGCTAGCAGTGTGCATGGAGTAGCGTTTGGCTAGCGGTGTGCATGGAGTAGCGTTTTGGCTAGCGGTGTGCGTGGAGTAGCATTTGGCTGGCGGTGTGCGTGGAGTGGAATTTGGCTTGCGGTGCGTGTAGAATGGTGTTTGGCTGGGGGTGCGCATAGAGCAGCGTTTGTAAGGCAGTGTGTGTGGACTGGTGTCTGGCTAGCGGTGTGTGTGGAATGGTGCTTGACTGACGGTGTGCTTGGGCTGGAGCTTGGCTGGCGGTGTGCGTGGACTGGTGTTTGGCTGGCAGTGTGTGTGGGCTGGCACTTGGCTGGCGGTGTGCATGGACTGGCGTTTGGCTGGTGTTATGAGTAGTGGATTGCTGCTGGCCATTTTACACACTGCTAGCCGAATGCCACTGCACACACTACTTCAACTGCCAGCCGGTGGGATTGCTGTGTCAGTTATGTGGGCGTATGAAAGTGATGGGCCCTTGAATGGCGTTGTCTATTGATGTGAATGTTGTAATGTGCCGGACCTGCGGCTGGTGGTGTGAATGGTCTTGTGTACGTCACATATGAAAGGTGTGTGAATGGCTTGTAAAGAGGTTGGTGCCTTGCTGTGGCTTTAGAGCTCACGAGCTGTGAGTTATTGGTCATGTTTTTAACCTTTTAGTTACTAACAGTGGATTTTCTTTTTGTGAAATAGATTGTTAATTAAAACGTACGCTCTGAACCTTCACTCACCCTCGTGCCAAATCCAACCAGTATGTGTGTGTGTACTTAAGGAATAGTTAGTTTTGAAGCAATATTTCTCTTTTCTGTCTTTCTCTTCCAGGGTGTACAATGTCTCTACATTGCCTGTTGATGTAAGTGTTGTGATGTGCTGGGCCCTCAGTTGGTGGTGGCGTGAACATGTGTGTCAAGTATGAAAGGTCTGTGAATGGCCTATAAAGTGATTGGTGCCCTGATGTGGTTTTAAAGCTCACGAGCTGTGAGTCATTGATTCAGGTTTTTAACCTTTTAATTATTAACAATGCATTTCCTTTTTGTGAAATCTCGTTAATAAAATATACATTTTGAACCTTTGACTCACCCTCGTGCCACATTCAACCAGTATGTGTGTGTACTTGAGGAACAGATGGATAGGCAGTAACATCGATCTTGTCTGTCTTTCTGCGCCAAGGTTTAGTTAGTTTGTAGGGAAAATCTATCAACTCTAGTTATTTTTGTAAACTAAAAAATAATGGGGAGTACTAAGTGGTGTGTCTTTCATGGATCCCAACAAGTATTTTTACTCACAATGCCATGCAAACCTCGAAATGTGACTATAGTGACACATTTCCTTGAATTAAGGTCTCATAATCAGCTAGTATCAGAAAAAACAAAATGTTCCTACCACCCAGAGTTCCCCAAAAGTATCCTGATAAAAATGGTATTTCACTTGTGTGAGTGGGCCCAGTACCCGCTACAGGCAAGGGCCCAAAACGTATTAAGGCGGCATCAAAATTACATATCACAAAATGACCTGGTTTTGTAAAGGGTGTCACTTAGATTTTTGGCCCCGGGCTTGACGGCCATCTAGGGAAACCTAGCAAACCCAGGCATTTCTGAGAACTAGAAACCCGGGGAGTCCATGGGGGTTTGGCTAGCATGGACCCATCAATGTTTCCCTACCCAGAATCCCCTGTAAACCTTAAATTTAGCAGAAAAAAAATCTAATTTCTCACGTTTCCGAGAAGGGAAGTTGTGGGATCACCGGGCTGACACAAATTTCCAACCACCCAGCTTTCTCCCAGGTCTTACGACAACAATGGTACCTCCCTTGTGTGGGTGGGCCATGTACCTGTGACAGGCAAGGGCCCAAAATGTATTACGGAGACATCAAACTTACATATCACAAAATGACCTGGGTTTTTGGTCCCGGGCTTGGCGGCCATCTAGGGAAACCTACCAAACTCAGACATTTCTGAAAACTAGACACCCGGGGGAGTCCAGAGAGGTATGGATTGCGTGGATCCCCCCAAAAAAACCTTGAACCTTCTACACAACCTTGAAGGATCTACACAAATGACCCCTTGCTGAATACAGAATGTTGTTTACTTTTCAGAAATGCACAGCTTTCTGGGATTCATTAGTGCTTTCACACCCATTTCTACCACTAACTGGAAGGAGGATGAAAGCACATAAAATAGCAAAATTTGCGGCGGTGCCCTCTGCGGTGCCTTCAGGACACTGAGTCGGCCGCAGCGCCGTAGACGTCGTTGAGTTGCTTTTCTTCTGTCGCAGCACAAAGCACAGTCCCCAGTGCTGAGGGCATGAGAGCTTGACGTCTTTGCTGTTCCTGAGACTTCTTGAACAGGGGGCAAGCTCTACCTCAAGCCCTTGGAGAACCTCACAAAAGTAGATTGCAGAAAGTTCAGTCCAGTCCTTTTACTGCCCAAGACAGAAGCAGCCACTGTAGGCCAACACAGCAAAGTGGTAGTCCCTCCTCACAGCTTTTCCAGCTGTTCTTCTTAGCAGTCTTCTTGATCCAAACGAGTTCTAAAGTACAGGGGTCTGGGCCCCAGTATTTGTATCCAAAAATCCTTTGATCCTCTAGGCAGAGCGTGTCTGTACCCAGCCAGAACCAGGTCTGCCTTTGGTGTGATTTCCCGGCAGGGGATGGAGACGGCATTGCCAGAGGCAGACCAGACCCTTTGAGGTGCAAGGAAATCTCTTCCCTCTTCCCCCATCGTAGCCCAGGTCTTTTCAGCCCTTTCTTGACCTACCTAGTCTATCGGGAGCCACCCTTGCTTCCAACCCATCTGTCGTTCAAAACCCAGGCAGACAATCCACATTCCAGCAGAGGCACACAGGATGACTGAGAAAGAAAATACCTACTTCCTAAAAGTGGTATTTTCAAACACAGAATGTAAAAATCACCTTTACTAAAAGATGCATCGTTAGATTCTGAGTTCAGACATACTAAATTGTATTTTTCCACCTAGTTCCCAGGGCCTATTATGTTTATAAGATGTTATAAACAAATTTCCTATTCTGTCCTATGGGGAACAGGTAGCCTTTGTGAAAAAACGAAATGGGCTGCAACTCACTATTGGGACATACCACACACACCAGGGCATGTCCTACCTTTCACATACACTGCACCCTGCCCACAAGGGTACTTTGGGCCTACCCTAGGGGTGCCTGACATGTAAGAAAATGCAAGGTTAGGGACTGGCCAGTGTGTGCATGGGCCAAGTTGACATGACGGTTACAAACTACACGCAGACTCTGCAATGGCAGGTCTTGGGTCCCTTTTCTGGGCTACTCACGTTGGTGGCACCATCCGTGCTGCAGGCCCACATGTAGCATTTGGTTCCCAGGCCCTGGCACACAGAGCACTTTACTAGGGGCTGACAAGAAAACCAAATAGCCAATCATGGAAACACCAATCCATAACATACTTTATCACAGGAGCACTTGCACTTTACCACTGATCAGCAGTGCGAAAAGTGCACAGACACACTACGCCAGCAAAAACGGAGTCAAAACCGGGAGGCCAGAAAGCAAAAACTCAGGGGAAACGCACCAAAAGATGCCAAGTCTAACACCTCCTGTCTGCCAGCTCCTCTGTGGACAGGTTCTTTGACTACACACTGATGCCTGGTCTAAAATGCACTTCCCGTTCTGGAAGAACATTTCTCACCCTCCTTTGTAGGCTGCATGACAAGACCCTCTGTCAGGTCGTGCTCTGATCATTCCTTACTCATGTCCTCCTTCACACCCAGTTCTTCTGAGTAGGCTGCTGCCCATGCTCTTATGGCTTTCTGAAGGTCTATCTTCTAGGCACTTCTCTAATGGAACACCCTTCTTTCCTGGCAGAATCCCTTGAAAGGTGCTACTAGTTATGCCTCCAGGTTGGCCAGCTCGAATTCCATATTGCTGGGTAGGACCACAGTTATTGCAGAACAAGTGGGACTTGGTCTAAAGGACTTTGGAAAAATCAAAAGATGTCAGAACGGGGAGAATTGAAAAAGGATGAATTAGTTGAAGTATAGAGTTGTAGCAAAAAATGAGTTACTATATCGTATTGCACCAACATAAGTCCTATACGCACTGCTGATCACCAATGTTAGAAATGGGATTCCTGTTTGGCTCAGGTATGCATTCTTGGATTCAAGATAGCCTGGCTGATGAGGATTATAAATCCGAAACCGGTCCCAGGATGCTTTTTTCCTGTCCAGGGAAGACGTGGCTTGGCAGTTCGGGCTTGACTGTTCCCATGAGGAGGAGTTCTGTAGGGCACAGTAGGGCTTTGTGATTCTCATGGCAGAAACCTTGGACTAACATTAACTTGTTATTTTCTTGAACTTCTAAACAGAATATCGCTGTGACAAAAAAAAGTGATCATGGCAATCCAGAAAAACATTTAGATAAGTATATGCATGCCATGATAATTGCATGTAGTGCAGCACGCGTCACCTCCATAGTTCCTTGGCAACCTGCCGGAGCTTGCTGGATGGCATGTGGAAGGATGACCTACCAAGGAGGAGTTCTGTAGGGCACAGTAGGAGCGTCCAACCCCTGTGGGCATGAGGCAACAGGATGAAGCCTAAGCAGCAGGTGATGCCACGGGTAGTCACAACATTAACTGGGAGGGCAACCTCCTTTACAGTGAGCCTAAGGCTCCTTGACATTGGCCATCAAGGGCCCATGAGGTCCCCCAATGCTACAGGGCCTTCCTACTGGACCTGGCTCACAAACCCCCTAGCAGGACACCTGGGCCAAGACCAGACCTTTGCAAGGCTTGACCTCCACTTCTTTCCACCTGGGATCAATAATTACTCAGATGAATTCTGCAGGACTTATGTGACCTGCCAAGGCAGTGGGAAGACAGGGCAGAGGCTTAAAGCCTCCCTTAATCCCTTGACGATCTTTGGTACACCCTTTGAGAGGATGGTCATTGACATTGTAGGGCCTATAGATCCCCCATACTGCCTCAGCCAACAGGTTTATCCTTGTTCTGATGGATCATGCCACTAGGTATCCAGAGGTAACGCCTCTGAGAATCATGACTGCAAGTGCAGTGGCAAAGACTCCGATGCGGATTTTTACCCGACTGGGTTTCCCTAAGGAAGTTGTATCCAACATTGGAACAGACTTCATGTATGCTTATATGCAGTCAATGTGGAAGGAGTGTGGGGTAACCTTAAAGTGCTCGTTACCATCCACAAAGGAGGTACAACAAGACCCTGAAGAGCATAATTAGAGGGCTGCCTGAGGCCGGGAGGAAAAAATGGGATATCCTCTTACTGTGACTGTTGGCATACAGAGAGGTGCTACAGAGAGGAGTGAGGTTTATCTCATTTGAGCTGTTTGGGCACCCGCTGAGTTTGGTGAAACTAAGGTAGGAGCAAGCTTCCAGGAAGATACCCCAGGATGTAGTGAGCTACATGCTAGCCTTCAGAAGCCAAATGGCTAAGTTATGGAAACAAGCTTCCAGTAACCTAGAAGCCAGCCAGGAAATCACAAAGGAGTGGGATGACAAAAATTCTACCACTGTGGAGGTGCAACCTTGTCTGATAGTGAGGGTGGTGGAGCCCAAGGCCCTCCGGGATGTCTAGACTGGGCCCTATGAGGTGACTGAAAGAAAGAGTGAGGCAACATACCTGGACCTGAAGGCCTGTAAGCAACACCACAAGGTGCTGCATGTCAATCACCTCAATCCACACTTTGAGAGGTCTGAGCTCACTATGCTGTTGCTGACTGGTGGAGAAGACAGTAAACCTATCCTACTCAAAGGAGAAGAATGGGTCTGTGGAAGGAGTAATCCTTTCTCCCACTCTAACTACTGAACAACAGAGAGACTGTCACCAAGTGTTGCGGCAGTACTCTTCTCTGTTCACAAATATCCCTAGGACTACACCCACCTGCATACCCATGATGTAGACACACAGGACATCGCTGTTAAAAATAAGTCTTACAGGTTGTCAAATAAGGCGAGGTCCAGCATTAAGGCTGAAGTGTCCAAAATGCTGGTGTTGGGGGTGATCGAGCTCTCTAGTAGCCCAGGTACAGTCTTGCGGTTCTGGTACCAAAAGCTGCCCCACCAGCAACCACACCTAAACAGAGGTTCTGCGTGGATTACGGAAGGCTAAATTCAGTGACCTTGACAGATGCTCACCCTATCCCCTGGGCGGATGAGCTGATTGACAGGTTAGGGCAGAATGTTTAAGCAAAATGTACAGTCAGTCGTAAACTGCCCATTAACCTCCTCCTGTGATAATACGAGCTTGTGTGCAATAAGTATTTCACAAACACTCTACTAGATTTTTTTTAAAGCATACATTCTGTATAAAATATACAGTCAGACGTAAACTGCCAGTTAATTTCCTCCTGGATTATGCAACCTTGTGCATAAAAACGTAAGCGTTTACGAGCGCTTTCTTAGATTGAATACATGTTATGCATAAAATATGCGCTTTACAAAGAGTAAGAGCCTCTTTTTCTTAAACAAACACTCCCCAAGGCAAGACACTTTTTTGCTATGAGTCAAGCAGGAATAGACTCCTTCCTCATCCCCTATTCCTGAAAGTGTACACATACCCTGCCTGCACTTCACATTTTAGGATCTCCACAGTAGCTACCTACCTTATTACGGTAGGACTTCGATATTTATATACATTTGTGATAGATAGCAGAGCTCTGTTTGCCTAGCAGGGCCAAAATTTTGTACGCACGCTCTCCTGACCATTTACTTATTTTCCAAGATAAAATTAAGTCTGATCAAGCAATTGTGCTCATGATAAGTAGTAAGCGACTCAACTTACCTATACTACGCACAGAACGTTCTAAATTCTAGACATCGTTCATTTCGGCCCTGATGAAGGCCACATGACTCGTAAAGGCATTCCTTAACTGAAACATGTCTACTTATCAAAGGTGTTGTGGGGGTCAATAACTCATCCACTCCCACACTGCCGTTTCTTTTAACCATATGCCTTTTCTACTTAAATAAACTACTGGATACAGGAAAGAAGATAATTTTAACTCCTCACTACTGTCGTTATCCAGACAGTTCTTCCCGGTGAAGATTCTTAGATCACTTGGATACCAAAACATTCAAGTGATAGACCCAATGATTATACTATCCACCAAACCACACATGCAGAGAAATATACACTGCATACAAAAAATGTGTGGTTGAGGGTCATCAATACAATTTTCTTGAGACTCTGGAATTCTGGAATATTGATACAAGTGATTAATTCCCCTTTGATTTCAATAATGTCAACTCCAGAAGCTGAATGAATCTGCCTCTCTGCCCCCCCCCCCTTACCTTTTTGACTACAAGATGTTTGTCAAGGGATATCGCACCATTGTTGCCTCCCTGACTGAGCGGACTTCGAAGAAGCAGCCCAGGCATGTGATTTGGACAGAGGCATGCCAAACTGCATTTGATTCAGTGAAGCAAGCCATGTGCACAGCCCTTAATTCTCCAAGGAGTTTATTGATCAAACAGATGCCTAGGAGCATGACATAGGGGCAGTACTATCCCAACTTGTAGAGGGAAAAGACCAACCTGTAGCCTTCATCTCCAGGACCTTACTCCCCATGAAAACGAGGTGGAATGCTATTGAGAGAGATAGAAGCTTTTGCTGTAATCTAGGCACTTAAGAAGTCGAGGCCATAGCTTTTGGGGCTCACTTCCTGATTCAGACTTACCACAGGCCCCTCAGGTGGCTCATGCAAATGAGGGGTAAGAACCCAAAACTGTTGAGGTAGTCCATTTACTTACACAGTATGGACTTCAGGGTGGAACACAGACCTGGGGTAGAGCACGCCAAAGCAGATGGTGTAAGTTTTTTTGCCTTAATAATGAAAACTCGGAGTTTGAGTAGATCTCCCCACTTCCATCTGGGGTTATATGCATTACCTGCCATCCATAGGGTGGTCCTTCCACAGGCTTTTTGCCTTTTACCTCCTGTTTTTGTTTTTAATAACACATTTTATTTGGTTATTCCAGTGAGATGTGGGCCATCACCCTACAAGTACCTGTAAGGAAAGCAGATTTATCAGGAATACCGACATTTTTTTTTTTACCGACATTTTAAAAATTGCAATACCTGCGGAACATGCAAGGTATATAACGGAAACATCCAGACTGTACCAGATTCTAGTAATCGTATCAAGGACATGGTCATCGGATGGCAGGCTAACATATGGCATGAAACCAATTAGTCGGTGGAGGTATACAAAGCAATTTCTGTTTAGGGATCTATGGATGGTAAACGGGGGAGATCAATCCCACAGTACGTCGCCCGGCGGGCCCAGATTTTTTAATGTTTTTGGAGGCAGCCCGGGCCAGAAGCACCGCCACCTCCGCACCCATACATTTGTCCAGTTCAGTCTTCCACTTGCGGTTGAGTCGGGGGAGAGGTCCCCTTCCACAGCTGGGCAATGTCGCGTTTGGCAATGGTAAGTGCCAAAAAGAGCAAATGTTTATATTTATTGCCCCCCATCTCGTCAGTGCTGTGCAGGAGAAAGAGACATGGGTCGTGTGGGAGTTCCCATGATAATACATTACTTAACCGGATGATACCCTGCGCCAGAAAGGTTGCAACGCGGAACAGTTCCAGACGGCATGCAGACACGTCCCCTTGCACACCGCAAGCATGTAGGTGATTTGATAACGCCCATCCTCCAGATTCTTGTCCGTGTAGAATATGCGCGATGCATAAGGCGGTATCTTGTGGAAACTGCAGCGCCCCAAGGGCTGGCAATCGCTTCTGCCCAGTCATCGTCCGTCAGGTCAGGGATATCCTCTTGCCATGTTTGTCTGGTCTTGTCGAGTGTCGTCTGGGTATGGGTCGTCAATGATTGATAGATTTGCCTGATTTTGTGTAGGCACAGATCTCCAATCAATAGGCGACCCTCCAGAGGGTGAAATTCCGCTAGGGCCTCTAATGTATGGTTCAGAGGGATCAAAGTATGGCGGAGTTGGAGGTATTTATATAACTGTCTTATGGAGTTGGAAATCTACCTGCAGTTGCTGGAAGGATTTCAATGTAGTGCCTCGCATTACATCTCCCAGGGTCAATATCCCCACCAAGTCCCACCCTCGAAATAAACGCAAAGCTGCCACTGGACGGAGGTACGTACTATACCACCTCAGTCAGCATTCCGCACCATCCCATCTGTCGGACCGTAGTCAGCCGAAGCTGAATAACCTATTCGCTGGGGGGGTAATAGATCTAGGTTCCTAGAACTATAGAGCAGCATTGCTGCATGTTCTAGTGCAAAAGCCGGGTGGGTTGGGGAGTTATACCACCATTCATTAATTATCAGAACATGGGAGGCTACATAGTAGACCGACATCGGCCGCCGCAATTCCCCCGCAGTATGTGGACAGTGTGCAAGTGCACAGCGCAACCCGAATCGCACCATCGTTCCAGAGAAACCGGTAATGCAAGGCATTTACTTGTGCAAATCAGGAGCGAGGAATCTTGTAAGGGATGTTTTGTAGTCTGTAAAGAATTCTGGGAAATGAAACCATTTTAAAAATGGCAGACAGCCTGTATAGGGATAGTGGGAGGGAGGACCATACTGTCGTTTTGCGTTGAGGCTCGTTAGCAGGGAGTTAATATTGTTGGCCCATGATATCTTAGGGCATAGTGATATAAAGATGCCCAGATATTTAAGAGCGCCCATCACGTGCAACAGCTGTGTCGCCCAGGTGCCCCCACCCCTGGTTGCCAAATACGGGAAATAACACAGATTTAGCAGGGTTGGTGTGGAGATGGGAAGCTTCACCAAACACTCAGGATTTGTAGGATGCAGGGTACCGAAAACCACAGGTCCGTCATACAGAAAAGGACATCATCTGTGTACAGCGCGATGCGGTCTGAGTGGGACTGGGACTATTCAAACCCATGGAGCACCGGGTCGCTCCGAACCCAGGCCGCCAGAGGTTCCACTGTCAGGGCAAACAACAGCGGGGATAATGGACAGCTCTGCCTCGTGGCTCTATGAATTTGGAAGGGGTCGGAATGCTGCCTGGCTATACAGACAGACGCTGTTAAGTTAGTGTAGAGTAGGTGAACATATGCTATGAAACAAGGGCCGAGATTTACCGCCTAAAGTAATTGGAACAAATAGACCCAGCTAAGCGAATCGAAGGCTTTATCTGTATCAGCAAGTAAGAAAGCTGCTGGGCGTGCCAATGTTAGAGCCATCGCTATGGCACTATATACTCTCTGCAATTTGTGGCGGGTAGCTTGGTGGGGAATATAGCCAGATTGGTCCAGGTGAATTTGGTGCAACACACATGTCCTGAGACTACCAGCAAGGATCTTCCCTAAGAGTTTGGGCTCAAACTTTAGGAGTGAGATAGGGCGGTATGATGAAGGGTCCTCCGGGGGAGGGCGGGGGGGGACGGAGGGACAGCCTGGTTTAAGAAATAAGACCATCTCTGCATGTCTCCAATCCCGAGGCAATACACTCTGTACATGAGCATCATGTATAGCTGCAAGTGCGGGCCTAATACATGCATGTTCATCCGCAGGAACTCCATAGGGAATTCATTGGGTCCGAGGGCCAGCCCTGGACGTGGAGCATGTAAGGCCCCGCTAAGTCAGTCTGTTGTATAAGGGGCCTCAAATTGGTCTCGAACTTGCAGCTGCTAGCTTCATGATCAGGGTATAAACAATATATACACTTCTGATGGGGGTCCTTTTCAAAAAGGCGCAGCTTCCCACAAGAGCAGGGTCTAAATAAAGACTTCTTACTTGACATGTTGTGAAAAAACACTGGAAAGATGAGTAGTGTTGAAAAAACTGAGCAGAGCTCAGGGAGACTCCCTTCACACGACGTGCAGTAGAAAATCTGAGGGCTTGAGCTTCTGAGGAGAAGGTTCTAGAGGGTGCTGACGCCTGATTGGCTGTAATTTGGACTAACACAATGACACTAATGTGTTACAGTAGTTTTTTCTCTTTACCATGCATTCCTATGTAAGAATGGTTTTTTGAGATTTCTATTAGGTTTTCTATTCTTTTTCATGTATTATATGTTATATATATATTATTATATATATTATTATATTTAGCATTATTGCTATTTTATTTACCGTGGGACTCCCACTTCCGACGACAGGGAATATTCAAGCAAGTGAATCTATGAAAGACACCCCTAATACTGGAGAAAAGGGGCCTCCAATTGGTCTCGCACAAGGTCTGGGAGCCTGCTATTTGGACCTCCGACAGCTGTTCACGGCGCTCATATTATGAGGAAAAAGTGGAGGGGAATTCCTGAGCCGCCTTGTCTGGTGAGTAACATAAGTTCCCTTCGGTGTCACAGAGGGTAGGAACCACCGCTGGGGATTTGTCGACCTAGCATAACCTGTGGAGCATCTTGCTCAACTTATCTCCCCATTGACATATGCGATGTTGCTAAGCCTCCCAGATCTCTTTGGCTTCCCCAATTAGATATTGTTGTATTGTTTGTTGTAAGTTGGAGCAAATTACACTGGAGCGAAGGACTAGGGGTCAGATTAAGCTGCATCGTTATGGACGTCTTGCGCGTTTCTAGGTCTGCTAGTTGCGATTGTCGTGTATGTTTCTCTTTGGTGCGATAACAGATTTCGGCTCCACGAATGGTGGACTTCAGGGCCTCCCAAATAATGCCCCAAGACGGGGCAGAGGCGACATTTGTGTCCTGGTATTGAGTTACGGCTGTATACAGCATATCTTGGTAGTCTGGGCTATGGAGGTGCCATGGGGCCATTCGCCACCGAAAGAGGTTTTCAAGAACACATTCAATTTAAGGGAAATTGGGGAGTGATCTGAGACCCCTCTGTGGAGAAGGGCGACTTGTGACATTCTATGTAGAAATATGCGAAGTGTAAAGTTATAATCTGGACGGGACGGCGAACCATGTACCGTGGGCATGAATGTGTAGCTGTGTTCCGTGGGGTGGTATTCCCTCCAGACGTTCATCCAGCCTAAGGTGGAAGCTAAAACGCTCAGTTTAGAAGGACCCATTGGCAGGGGACGGTCGGTGCTATGCTGTCTATTGACTGAACCCATGGTATCATTTCAGTTACCACCCAGGAGGGTTAAGCCGTCTGGCAGTTCCCCCCCCCCAGAGCCTGGAGATCGTGTCTACAAAGGTTGCCCCTAATGGTGAGGGAGCCTAAATACTGCCTATATGACATGTTCCCCATAAAGTGTGCCTGTGACTATAGCGAATCTGCCCCCTGTATTCATCCAGTGGAGGGTGAGCTGGATGGAGAGTCTTCGGTGTATGAGAATGGCCATGCCACGTGACCCCCTGGTGAATCCTGTGTGGTATAGCAATTCAAAAGTGCTTTATTCGAGTAATTACTCATAAAAGCAAGGCATACAGACATATTAAAAAACGATTAAATATACAATTAGTCAGAAATTACAAAGCACTTACAAATCCATAAAAACAATTATACAAAGATAAACCACAATATAAATAAGCAAGTGAGAAGGTGTAAAAGTTCGTTATTGAAAACTTATTTTTAGATGACCATTAAGTTAAAGACATTAATATACGTTTCATGGAGACACTGATGCAGTACATAGGCAAAGAATAGTCAATTCACTAGCAGTCTTTGCCTAGTATCGGCAGAGAATAGTTTCATAACTAGCAGTCTCTGCCTGATTATCCAAGCCCAACCAAGGTATTTTGCAGTGGCAATTATAATCCATGTAGGGGAGGTTGAACATAAAATACGCAACGCAACTCTACTACATGTAGTACCAAGGTTCCTGCACATAAGTGCCAGCCAGACTCGTCTAGGGTCACTGTAAACTTTGCAGGAGAACAAAAAGTGACCTAGAGATTCTCTTCCTAAGCCACAAGCAGGGCAGATAGTGGACCCTCCAGAGCCCCATTTTGCTGTTAGCATTCTTAGGGGGAGAAAACCAGCTCTCATTTGGAATAGAAGTTTCCTGTCTTAGGGTTTAGATATAAAATCCCAATACATTTCAAATACAGGAAACAATTTGACCTCCAGAAAACTAACAGCCATGGACCCATTATTAGAATTACGCAAACTGGCATTAGCAACATATTCCCAAAACATATTCTTTAAGATTGACTTGGACGGAAATAAAGCTCCTGATGGGTCAACCCACAACTCGCTTAGCCCGAGCTCAAACAACATCAATTTTAGCGATTTAAATCAGGTAATCTTATGAAAACAGTCTGCTTTGATAACGTCAGTAAAGCCTTCCGCATAGTGGGAAAGCTCAGGAGTAGGCCAGAGCCTACGCCAGTATAGAATTGGCCGTAGTCTGGCTAAGTCCACAATTTGCTTCCTACCAAGATCGTATCTCAAGGGCAGTAATGGAGTGCTATTCGGGGTACCAGTGATTGACCTCAAACATTTATTCTCGGATATTTGAAGCGCACTCAGATTTTCATACCCCCACATCTCTGCCCCATATAGCGCAGACCCGATTGCCTTGGCTTCATAAATCATCAGAGCTGGTTTAACTGGTTTAGTCAGAGACTTCCTGTGTTCCAGATTGATAACACCAGCTAATTGTTTATGACGTAGAGTTGCTATATCAATGTGATGACACCACCTATTATTGTCCGCTATATGAATCGCCAGGTAGGTGAATGACTTTACCACATCAAGAGGACGACCACTCATGACAATTTTGGACTTGAAGCTACGATGTGGATTAAAAATCATGAGCTTCGTTTTAGACACATTCACCTCCAGATCGTGATCCACACAGAAGGTATCAAAGATGGTCAGTGCATGTTGTAAACCACTTGGGGTTTTGGATAAAATTAACGTGTCATCCGCGAACATTAAAATAGGAACTTTTACACCTGCAAGAGAAGGAGCATCCACAGACTGGGATAGCATGCGTGGGACAATACCGTTGATAAATAAGGTAAACAAGGATGGGGCCATTGAACACCCTTGCCGAACCCCGCGCTCAACGGGAAATTCAGCAGTGTCCTTACCATGACCACCCCACTGAATTTTTGCGTAGGTTAACTCATGAAGTCTCATAATCATAGTCAACAGAACAACGGGAACCCCCAGAGCCTCCAGAACCTGCCACAATTTTGCCCGCGGCACCAGGTCGAAGGCAGCCCGTAGATCGACAAAAGCCGCATAAAGGCTGCCTCCTCCTAATACCACGGTCCTCCACTGGATCAATTGGAGGCGAAAAACTTGATCCACTGTACTGGTTGCCCTTCGGAAGCCAGCCTGAAAGGGTGATAGGATATTATTATCATCCGCCCATTGAAGCAATCTGTTAACAATCACTCGACCGACTATTTTTTGTACAGTGTCGATCAAGCTTATTGGACGATAATTACTTGGCTGAGCACGATCTCCCTTTTTATACACTGGTATAATCACAGCCCCCCGCCATGATGCCGGAATATCAGCACCCTTAGCGATGTGATTGATAAGCAGATGAATATATTTGCACCATCTCTCTTTGTCATTTAGAAAAACGTCCACAGGGACGCCGTCTAAGCCCGGTGCACGCCCACTATGTACAGATTAGAGGGCAGACAAGATTTCATTATGTGTGAATATATTATCCTCTGCTAAAGACTGGATAGGGCGATTCCCAGCTCCACCTGGGCACTTGCAGCATACTGGGAGCTAAAAAAATTCCACCCAGTCATCCTGCGGGACATTATTATTAGGTGGCTCCTCAGATCTTTCGCTACCCCATTTGACGATGTTCCAAAACAACCGGGAATTTTTCCTATCACTAGCACATTTCAATTTATTCCAATGTGCCTCATCCCAGGTTCTCTTGGCTTTCGCAATACAGGCTTTGTAGTTCTTTCTAGCAAGGCGGATGTCATCTACCCCCTTCAGCCTGATTGCCTGTCCCAATGCAATTTGAGCCAACCTGCAATCAATATTATACCATTTAGCGGGTTTGCATGCACGGACCCATGGTATTTTGCCGGTCTCAAAAAGTGACATTTAATTTTGCCAAAAAGGTTATCGTGAATTTTGGCCACGTCACCCAGGCCAGGGGACACACCTGCAACTGTCTCCAGGGCCGAGATAGCTTTATCTGCTTCCTCTTTAATATTTCCAATAGCCTCCTGATCAGTCATAACACTAGCCCACCGTAGCCTGCGCATATCATTTTCAGGAATAATCAGCGGTGGAACAAGAACATTAGGGCAAATTAAAACATCAACAGTGAGCCACCATTTATGCACCACACAGAGGATTATGATCACTTTCAGGTCTTAGCAGCACTTCCATGTCACAAACAGTCGACCATAGAGTCATGCTACAGATCACATAATCTATTCGACTTTTGTCTCCCATTGTCACATGTCATGGAGGCTGTCTTGTCTGACTTAGTCCTGCCGTTTAATGCTCTTAATCCTAATTCTAGACACATGGCATTCAGACCTAGGATATCCTCTGTCCAGCGTGATACTGGATTCGTTTCTAAGGTAGGGATGCCCCATTGTAAATCCTCCTCAGCACCTAGAAAGGCTTCTCCAGCGACCAGAGGCTCAAAAGTTCGATTCAGGTCACCAGCTATTACAATCCTATGACCAAGCGAATATGTATCAAGGAGATTATAGAGAGCAAGGAGGACATCAGATCTACCTGTCTTACTACCTCTTGCATATATGTTATAAATTTCTAGTACATCAGAGGGATCACTAGTAATCTGATTAACTGTATATCTTTTTGGCTAGTCGCCAGACTCTTTGCTGTCAATTTAAGGGACTGACGAACCCAAATAGTGAGTCCCCCCCATAGGTCTCCCTTTTGGTCCCTTAATAGCTGGTACATAGAAATTTAGATATCCAAAAGCATAAACAGTTTCACAAGCCCAAGTCTCCTGGAACATACATACATCATATGTGCTGACGAAGCCTAGCCAGTTTCCGCATACTAACTTGGAGCTTAACCCAGCCACATTCCAAGAGATTAAGCGCCCCGTCCCAGGCAGTGATTCACCTATTGGCTTTGAAATAGTAACAGAATTGCTTGGTGCAACATCACCTCGAATGATGACATTATCTTGGCATGCATTACCCAAAACAGAGTTTCCCACTCCCTGTGGAGCGGATACTAGGTCACAAGCTTTCCTTGCTGTACCATAAACCACTTGGCGGTCGTTCTCAATAGACCTGCTAGCACATGGGTTAGATGGAGGTTGTGTTGCAAACTTTGAGCATGCCAAAAGTCAATCACATTCGTTCAAGTTGGAAAGGGCAGAAAACCTGTTATCAAGACTTAGTCCCCAGTCATTAAATGTGGGAGCATTACTCACCCTATTAGGCACCACGTTCCATTTTGTCCTTAGAGTACAGGGATTGGGGACTCTTCCTTTACGTGGGTAAAAAAAATCCAAAGTCAGTGGGACAATAGTGGTCGATCTTCTCTGTGGAGGTAATAAGTTAGGTAGAATATTTGTCAACACCTCAGGATTAGAAAAATTAAGAACAACATAATCCCCCTTAAATCTTTTAGCCCTGTTTCCAATCCACTCAACCCTTCTGGCCATCACTAACTCTTCTGATAGATGTGGTTTCCCCCAAGGAGTTATCACCATGTTATTGGTTAACCAGGATAGGGATTTATACAATAAAGATGGAGTGGTTTCTTCTTGACCAGAGGCCAGTGGGGGAACATTAGCTAGAACAAGAACGAGGGGAGAGGCCTCAACAATAAGCTCGCATGAGCCTTTCCCAAGGTTCGTGGCATTAGGTGTAGGTAATGGGGCTGCTAGCCCTTGCACACTTCCAGCTAGATTTATCTGCGGGGCCATTGGCTGATTTATCAAAGGGATGGCATCAGTACCACCCTCAGGGTTAGAGCTACTCTTTAGGGACTCTAGTCACAACTTCCTCAGGTAGTTTTTCTACTTCCACTAGAGTTTTATTCAGCAAACCCCCCAATCTATTAACCTCCGCAGTTAACTTTTCGATTCGTCCAACCAAGGGCTTTACGATGCCCCTAATTTTTGCATCCAGCATACCCCAAAACTTATTAAATTGTGTATTAGATAGAGTCACGCAAGCTTCGTCACTAGACCCATCCTCCTCCTCCTCAACTATTTTTCTAGGGGGAGTAGCAGCTTTTTTCCTACTTGAACGAAGCCCCCCCACGTTTAGGCAGGTCCCTTTTTCCACCCCTGGTGGCACGCGGGGCAGGCACTGGGTCAGGGGGGGTGGCCTTGTTCACAACCTCACCCTCACCGTCACTGCTATCTTCTATACCAACTACTATGCCGCTGGGCTGCACGATAACAGCATCAGTGGGAGAATCAGGAGTTAGCCCAAAGCTACCACTTTTTTCTTGGGCAAAAGGATCATCTAGCTCCGAGACCTGGGGAGGGGATTCAGTAGGTACATCTAAGCCCAGCGAAGATCTTCTGTCGCTATTTATTTTTGCCACTACTTGGACGAGATAATTCTCTATAGTGTTTTTAACTGGTGATTGTTTTTTGGGTGGCATGGTTAACCGTAGTTAGTGAGTGCCTCTAGGTGCACTGTACTGAAACACAAAATAGTACCTAGTTGTAGCAAATGTAGTCCGAGATGGGCCTTGTAACTTGAGTCTCACAGCAGGTTTTCAACAAAGTTCCTGGCCCAGACCAGGCGCTGTCAGTCGCGGACTGTTGCAGACTGTCCCGCCCTTGTCCCGGGCTTCTCTTGCACTCTCAGACTCTTAGTCTCTCTTAGTCTCTCTCAGGCTCTCGCCTACAGCGCCTTCACACCGCTTCTTACTCAAGTATATCCACTCCAGCCCCTCAACAGTATTTAAGCTACAGCCAAACACAGATTAAGCCAGCTACGCCGTCTTCAAGAGTACTCTTGCATCCAATAGTTGTATTGTAAAATAATCTTACTGTCAGCGTTACTCCCAGCACCAAAATTGGTTCCAAATTGCAATTTCCAGGTTGCTCCTGCTTGCAATAGCCCCAGGTGTTCTAACAGTGCATTAACAAAGCTGGCATACAATGGGATGCAGTGGAAAACAATCAGCGTTCTTCCCCAGTCAGTCATCCGGTTTTTTAACCCAATGTTGCAGCGAGCCTCCACATCTCGGCGGCACCCATACCTTCCAGCAATTCTTGAGCCGCCACGTCCCCAGGTCCCCAGGTGTATTCAGCAGGAGCCTGCGCGCACTTGCCGGCCGCGTCACTCCCCACTCGCCGCCACCAGCTCCGGCGTTCTAGCGGTCACGGGCGTTCAAACAGTCAGTGTCTCCGGAGCTGTCAGACGCTTAATCCCGCACTTTCACCCGCCAATCCTCCAGCCGCCTCCACGCTTCTCCTCAGGAAAACAAGCAGCCACACATCAAAATCGGCTTTAACAGGTGAGCCGAGTTTCCAAACAAGGGAGCTTGTGGAACCCAAATCAAGCCAGACAAGGGGTTTTCGTACCAAGGAGATTTGTCTCTTGTAGGAGTAAGATGTCGGCACCAAATCTTTTAGCTTGGCGGAGGACCGCACCCCGTTTGACTTTATTGAGAAGACCCCAGAAATTCCATGAAATCACTGTGAGGTCCCCAAGCGGGCCATATCTGGTTGTGCCATCATCCTGTGTCCCTGAAGGTGCTATGAGGAGAATTTCCATGTCTAGATCGAGTCTGCATGAACAAACACAGTGAAACTAAGTTCTCCAAGAAACCACCCAACCCACACCAGACACTGCCAAAAACAAGGATCATCTATCATGGCTTAGGGTGCACAAGGCCCCCCATAGGGGCCCCGCGCCATCAGTACCTAACTCCTACATGAAACATTAACTGGGGCAGATGAAGATGTCCAAGGTTCAGTCGCCCCAAGGCTGGGCAACCATGCCAGTTCTGAGGGGATGCATGGTAGGATAATCCCTGTGGGGAGAGATCCATGGCAAGTAGAGAAGGCGCCAGGGGTACACCTGATGTCTCGGGTAATACTTCTGGACTGGAGGATAGTCTTTCCGAATCAGATCTGTGGCGTTTCGATTTGGTCCTGCAGGATCTATTCCATTGGGAACCCTGGGAGGAGTCAGATTCTCGTGGTGGTGATGTATGATGTTTAAGGTGAGTGTGTTCATCTGTCCATGCGAAGACTGCTTCCGTCGTGTCAAAGAAGGACTTTGAGTTGAAAATGACTCGCATCCTGGCAGGGAATAAGAGCATATACTGCCGGTTAAGTTCTCGCAGCCGGCATTTCACT